>NW_017306059.1:1496031-1497261 GCF_001594115.1 Trachymyrmex septentrionalis | reverse complement strand
AGAGAGAGAGAGAGAGAGAGAGAGAGAGAGAGAGAGAAGAGTATCATCCTTGACGTCTTATTACGATTAAAATCCTGTGTTTTCCGTTTTTTTTTTTTTTCGCGTTCTCTAATTATTTCGCCTGAATGAGCCATCGGGCATATCTTCCGCAAATTGAAATCTCGAGACGCGCATTTTTTCACGCGTAGACGACTACCTCGAAACGTCCCACGTTTCTAATTATGTTGCACGCGATTATCCCGATGACATAGGTAATCTCGCAATAAGAAAACCCGATGATTCGGCTATCATCCATCGGTCTGTCTTCTCACGTCGCATGTAAACACTCCGCTCCGACGAACGCGATGACTTTTTCCAGCTCGCTGTGTGGCTTCGAAGTTTCATTATATTTACCTGGAAGTATATTACTGCACAATAAAAATAAATAAACTGCCCTGGCATATTTTGTGCTGCTATTCTCATTTATAATAACGATGTAAATAGATACGTAATAATTCCATATCCGTTTACTGGAAACTCCGCAATAATTTTAATTCTTTCGCAGTACACAATAACTCGTAACACCACAGACCATCGATGATATCCTCTATAAGAACATCCGTTGTATTGTGCGATATTTTACGTTTCTCTCGTACCTCAGACGCGCATTTGAGACGTGTATAAATCTCACGATCCCAAAACACAGCCATGAACAAAACACATATTTGCCCCGCCAGCCGTTTGATCTACGGCACAATGTAAATTTACCGCGAGAGAAAATAAATATGTACAAGCATGTAAATATCGATGCCTATTTAAACCGTCAATGCGTTTAGGCAAGCAGGAGACGTGTACATATCTATTGATTCATAACTGTGCTCTTATCGCTTTAATATATTATCTTCTCTCTATTGTGCCAGAATTTATTTCAGGACTATAATAATATTATATACAATGAATATATATATTTATTTATATGAAATATTTAGAAGATATATATATTATATATATATTTTTTATTCGATAATTTTTACAAAATCTTGTTTCCAATCATATCGATAATTTTTATTCGCAATTAGATTCCCATATTTAAATTACACGTTTTGATAAATATTGAATATTCGAGCTGTTTCCTTTTCTATTTTTGATTAGAAAATCGCTCTACAATTATTATATTTTAAATTATCAAACTGTGTGTGTGTGTGTGTGTGTGTGTTAAAAGATAACAAGCTTATATAATATTTTCGATTT
>NW_017306059.1:1492069-1495931 GCF_001594115.1 Trachymyrmex septentrionalis | reverse complement strand
TGTGTGTGTGTGTGTGTGTGTGCATTAAAAGATAACAAGCTTATATAATATTTTCGATTTTAAAGAAGAATTTCCGCTGTCATTCACGAAGCTCTCATAAAGTACCCCTTTGGCACCTCGCTAAAGGTAATGTTCGCACGAACTCCTCCCTTTGGTAGCCAGGATGCTGTCGCGATATCCGATTATTCCATTTGTAATTACAATGATAATGTACGACACGTCTTTTTCAAAGAAATCTTACGCGTACGTGCGGGGAGATATGTGTGTACGAAGTTCTCGATGGCGTCGACGACGATGGCGGCGAAGGGGCAAAGGGTGGCGAAGGTACGACTGTGCCAAGCACAGAAGAGGGGGATAGGAACCCGTCGGTTGGGGGAGGAGGGGAGAGGGTTTCTGAGGCAAACGGCGTGGACCGCGCACGCGAAAAAGGGACCCACGTAAATTGAAAGGGGGGCACGGCCGTCTTGTTGTGTTTAAAAAGGCAATTTGCGGGCTTGAGATACGGCCTATATATTACGGTGCAACTGCTACGGGTGGTGGGAGATAGCTCGGTCGATAGCGAGCTCCCCTTTTGCAACGAAGGGGGACTTACCGTGGGGAGGCCCTGTTGGATACCTCTACCCCCGTCGTTCCTTCCTCGCAGCGGAAATCTCCCTTCCCCGCGTCATGCCGTATCGCGGGCCTTCTATACTCCCCCACCATCGGACAGGCAAATGCGTTTCTTGTGTAGCTCACTGCTCGTTTGCGGACGGGACGATTTACTCTCGCGGTATAGTCGTATTCAAATATCCTCTCTTGCCGCGCGAACGAACCTTCGCGGATCTCCTTCCTTCGCCCCGTCAATTCTTTTCCCTGCTTTCGCTCTTCCACCCTCCTCTCGCATTTCTCCGTCGTTCCTTCTCGTCGCATCTCCTTTTTTTTTCCTCTTATCTCCCGTTTCGTCGTGCCTTGCCTAATCCACTTACCGCCCTCGCAATTGCCACGGGCCCCTAATCCTCCGTAACGTAACGTAATCGGGGGAGCTACCGATAGCGGTGAACGAGCTCGGGAGTTTCCGGGTTTAATTATCCGGCTGCGACAAACGGAGCGGAGATGGTGGCGCGTTTGATAATTATGAGCAGGACGATTCTCCTGGTCTATACGTTCTCCAAGTTACGCTTTTACGCTCGAATGGGGTGCAGTGATATGCGACGTAATCATTGCCGTCGCATTAACCGCGCTGCAAGTCGTCCGCCGCCGGTAATTATGAACCGATCTGAAAGTGACAGGCCGATTTGTCCGCGAACTCGGACGCACAAACGCAGGAAACGTGCATCGCTATTTTCACAGAAAGAGGAGGATCGCTTCGCGAAAATTTCAAGCGGACCTCTTTTATTTATAAGGTAAAGAAGGTGCCAATCGAATTTATTTACAATAAAAAGTAGAAAAGAAGATTAAATAGAAATTTCATAAATCTTCTGTGAATGACAGTAGTTTTGTTATAAAATATATATTAAACGGATATATATGAAAATCATTTCAAAGTGATAATGATATTTTCACGTTAGAGTCGTGCTCGTAGCTAAATCGAATCCAGATTGACGAAAGCATATGGAACTGAAAGTGGCCATAATTTTGAAACACCTCGTTTAAAATTTACATATTTGCGATACATGGAAGATACACGCGAACATCGATTACCTCCCTAACCGGTCCGCATCCCGTCAACAATGTATTAATAAGTGGCCATTTCGATAATTATACATCACGATGCGCCGGCGGAACGATGGCCGGCGTATCTTTCTTTTTCTAGATTACCGATAATTCGGTAAGTTGTGAGGTGCAACAATTATAAAATATTTTGGCACGTAACATGCATATGCATCTGTAATATGAATATTGGAGTTGTTAGGCAGCGCTGTATTGCGCGCCACGTAATGTTCGGACTTATTAATATCTCTTAAATTAATGGGCTGTTTAATTTTAGCGGTATCTTGTAACGATTTACACATCCGCCGCGTGTGCGTATTTATCACAAGCGGCCACGCCCGTTTTATCGATACCGACTGGAAAGTGGCTTCCGTATTTCGCCGGGGTCGTAGCTTCTTCTCGTTGGTAAAGCTTCCGCGAAAACTCGATTAAGTACAAAGTAGTCTTAAAAATCGTTTGCGCTCGCTACCAATTATACCAGTATGGTGTAAAGTGCTCCTGCTGCTTGTCCCAGCGTCAAACCGGTTTGAAATAATTCGGCTACTTGCGCAGAGTGCGCTCAGACGCAAATCTGTCTCGCGATAATTATCGCCTAAAGAGAGAAAGTTCTTCTTTTTAAAGGAAATTACTTGGATCTTTTAAAATTATTATTATGTTTTATTGTGTTTGAGCAAGATGAAGATGGAGATTGCGAAAAATATTGTATAAACTCCCGTCGTAAGGAATGCATTTTGAAAGAAATTAATTAAGCAATTTGTCACAAAATACTGCTTTATATTATATTTTTAACGTTTAATGTTTTTAGAATATATAATATATTCTTTCGCATTAATTATAATTATATTTTATTATTAATTATATTTTTTAAGCCATTAATCATTATGGAATTAATGGCATAAAAATTGTGCTAGATGTTTGAAAGGTTGATGCTACAATCTGACACATGATCTAGCACTCAATTGCAAAGGTAATATCTGCATAGATACACAATAGTGTACGGGATCGCTCTATACCGTTTCGTAAAAATGTAGAAAATATATTTGTACAAAGTGTACAAGCTCATTTGCACAGAATGTGTGACAATCGCAATAAATTGTATCCTGATATCGATCTCCTTACGTTTCTTAATAGCACGATCTAGCTATGTTGCATCCTCCAGGCGTTTACTTCTCTGGAGAGTATCATAAATATTGCAGCGATTCCTATTAACTTTATCTTTATTTGTACAAATTACACAGAACGTCGTCGCTAAATTCATAAATGGATACAGGTAGTACGAAGAAGTTACAGATATTATATATGTATACATAAGAAAATATATATGTGTATATATATATACACATTGAGAGGAAAGTGTTTAATATTTGCGACTATGATTGCATGGTAAAATAATTAAGTTTAGGAGTTTCATTTTCATAATTATTACTGCTATGTAGTAATAATAATTATATTTGATTTTACTTAAAAATATATAGCTGGCACCGAAAAAGACCATAAATTATAGTTAAAAACCATTTTGTTTCTTTCAGCATGCAACATAATCAAGATTTTAAAACTATCGCTGTATAACATATATGTGAAGATATAGTGTTTTTTAAATGTATACATTTTGAAAAATAATTGTACATATCTGATTAAAAAAAATATTAGATTCGCACATTTGTAATTTTAAAAGAAACAAATCGAAATATTCAATTGTCACATTATTTAACTTGATTTTATCTATTAAATTCATTCTCGTAAATTATGCAAAATTTTACATTTTGATAATGTAGACAATATACAATATCAATATGCATGATATTATCTACGTTTACATAGCACACGTGGCCAATATTATTTGGTAAGATAACCTTATACTTTGCTTTCTCTCCCTTCCCACGGAGCCACATATTACATCGTCACGATATTTAATTAATGTTGACATAACGGATAGATGGAGGAGAAATACACTGTGACTTCCATAGAGAATTTTTGTGTCAGTGAATGGTATTTATGCTAATTTTTATCAGAAATAGTAACCAACGGGGCGAATGAGAGCACAGTGCAGTTATTAATACGCAAAGTAAAAGATTTTTACTGCTTTATTCCAGATTTACGATGTCATTCAAACAATTTCTATTCGTTTCGACTCACTGTGAACTTTTTACATAAATCGCTTAATTATCGAATG
>NW_017306059.1:1483482-1491969 GCF_001594115.1 Trachymyrmex septentrionalis | reverse complement strand
CTTTATTCCAGATTTACGATGTCATTCAAACAATTTCTATCGTTTCGATTCACTGTGAACTTTTTACATAAATCGCTTAATTATCGAATGTATTATATGATGTTGTTACATTAATACTTTGTTATTCATAATAAAATTTTGTACCCGCATACATACATTGCATACAGTGATAAAACCAATTTCTCATGATTCGAATCAATTTATTAAGTTTCTCTTTCTCTTGCACAAAGGATACAAATGTCTGAGACGTTTTTAAAAATTACGATTAATAAAAGTTATTCCATAGATACCGCTATAAGAAATCAGGTTCCTTCAATAAAGATAACTTTACACCAGAGCAAAGGAAAATTTTAAATTATGCAAACGCACTTAAGAAAATAATCAATAAGCAATAGGTAGCCCCCCTTGAACTTCGAAATGATATTTGTAAAGTTGCTGACTGAACTTTTGCTGACTATTCTTTTCCGAACTATTCTTTATCGCTGTGCCGAGTTTCCCTCGCGTTGGTGCAGTGTCTACTTCGTCTCGCAACAAATTTAAACAATAAGCGCAACACGTTTAGCCATAGATTATTATTACCAGCAGAAACACGTATTGATGAAACGATAGCTAGAATTATTGCACGTCGAATCACGATGTGGAGGTGAGATGCAACGGGGGTAACGTTTAAAAAAAAATACAATTACAGCACGATAATAAAGTGATGTATGGCCCGCGTTCGGGCGAGATGCATGAAGCAAAGGGGGTGAAAACCTCCGCGTTACCTCGCACCACCGAAGTTTCCAATCTATAAGGTATCAACAGTTGCCTTTAGCTGCGTGTTGTATACCTCCGGGACTTGCGATTTAGAATGTTGATATAACGGATGGGTGAGCAAGAAAAGCGCTCTGCGCGCGAACCTCTTTTGCGAGACGTGCGAGATTGAAAGGGAATAAAAAAAAAAAGCTCTCACAACTCTTATATCGAATTTCACCCTGCGTGCTTTCACCGGCGTATTTATATCGCGTCTATGTACGCTTCATTATGTTTACATTCAAATGGTAAACTTCTCCGTCGCCGGAGGAGAGAGAGAGAGGGGAAAGTTTTTCGAGAGTTCTAACGTAAATCTAATCTATCGTGCCATGTCGAGAGCGATCTCGGAAAAGGCGAGATTTCAAAACGAAATCCTATGTCCAAGATCAAAAAGGAGCTTCGAAGATTCTAGAGTATCGCGTTCGATAATTTGACATATAAGCATCTTTTTCAATTTGCTCTCTCATAGAGAGAGAGTGTGTGTGTGTGTGTGTGTTCTTTCTAGCGATCGACGGATTTGTCGTTTCGGTATAATTGTCAAAGGATGACGTGCAAGGAAGTTCTTGTCTCAAGAGCGAAACGCGAAGGTGCGTCGTTTGACCGAACTTCCGAAATTTCACGGTGCGGAAGCGGACGAGTGACTCGTCCTCTTTTGCGCTCGCTCATTCTACCATATATACCTTCGGGAGTCGCGATTCGGAATGTTGATATAACGGATGGGTGAACAAGAAAAGCATCGCGGCGGGCCCTCTCCTTCTTTTTCTCCTGTTCCTTCCCTCGCTTTTCCTCTCGCTCGCCCGCTCCTCTCCTCTCTCACGGGCGCTCGTATCCGGCAAAAAAGCACCGGTGCCGGTACATTGAACCCGGCAAGAGTTCCGCCACACATTCGCGAGGCCGTTTCAGTATTTGACTGTTCCCCGACACCGTGCAACGGCGGCGGTGGTTCTCCTCCTCTCCTCCGCCGCCTTCTCGGTTCGACTCCCGTCGAGACGACAGAACGCCATAAGCAACCAATTTAAATGTAAATTGAAAACCACCATGGCATACAAATTGTTCGACTCGCCGTCAAAAAATACTGCGAGCAAAGATCAAACGGAAGACAAGACACGCGGGCGAGAGGGTAGCGTTATATGGGGCCGATGGTCGAGATAGAACGAGAAAAGGTGCCCCGGAGAAGGGCATCTCTTGTACGGCGAAGTCCCGACCTTCTTCGCTGAGCACCGGGATCTACCCGGGTGTCGTTATCCCCTTTTCTCTCTGTTACGAGAAGAGAAACTGGCCCATCGATGTTTGTTCCACCCTACGGCGGAACGGATCTCGGCTACCTATGCTAGACTGCCCTCTAAATATTTGCCTTTCTCTCCCGTCCCGACGAAAGTTGGCTCGCCGTAACGCGTTTCCGTACGAGAGCGCGGCTCGCTCAGCCGAGGGACAGTCATCTCGCGTCCTCTCCGTCGGAGGGAAAAACTTCCGGCATTCAAAGAGTCTTCTCCTTCCACCATTCTCTTTTCCTTCCTCTCTTTCTCTCGCTGCGATGGAGGCTCTCGCGGCCTCGTCGTCAACGCACGCTTGACGTACGATCCAGAAGAAGCGAGATTAATGGATCGGTTTATCCTCTCCATTAACGATTTCGGATCGCGGGTCCATCTTCGCAACGAGGAATTAATTTCCCATTCTCGTAACTTAGAGGCAGAGATCCGACTTACCATAATTTTCGTGAATTCGAATCATTCCCCGACGGAACGGCTGTTGAATATTCTCTCGCTTATTATGAACGGTTTCTGTAATCAACGTCAGCTACAGTCGAGCATGTTGAGCGGTAGCTCAACGCGATAATCGAGTAACCAATTGAGTTCATTCAGTCTGTCCTCCTTCACAAAGTAGCATAACAAATATTTGTCTCTCAGTTAATTTTAATATTGGCACTACTGACCGTCATTTTCATGAAAGAAAATGCAATTGAGAAAATGCAATTTCTACCACATCGCTCTATTTTCTCTAGAGAGAGTTTCCAATGTCCAACTCAATATAATATTTCCGGTAAGATTTTTCATCATTTTGTCTTTGCAGGAAATTTTAATAATAATTCTCTCTGGATCGAATAAAAAAGCTACAAAATTCTAAAATGTAGAACTGCGATTAATAAAATATCAATGCAATTTATGATGCTTTGCATCAATCTTTTTACAACGCAGGGATTTTACGTAAATTCAATAGATATCGAAAAGCAATTTTCTTACAGTTGACGCTTTATTAAAACTGACCTTTATAGTTGCGTCGAATCTGCAAAATACTTGCTAGCCGTCGTCGACGTTATATGTCACCGACGTTATACATTAATCCGTTCAACATAGACGATGCGGAATCGATGCGAGAACGATGTAACGACTAATTCATCGCGCGGTTTATCATTAACTGTCGCGCACATACGCATTTGGGAACATTTCCGGTTACGTTTACTATGGCAGCGGCATAAATTTTTGACGACGACGTACGTGTCATGATTTATCGATTCCGACCGGTTAACATCGACAGCCTCCGGCCGGAGGTAATGGCAGCGCCATGAACGAACCCGATAGAACGCGCACTGATCATTAGCTGCCGGCCAAGGTTGCGGTAACATTTCGTCGATCGTATCTCGTGGCCGTTCGACACGTTATGCGTAATCAATATGTACCCGCCGGTCTCTCGAAGGGGCATTCCGCCGTTCGAAATATCACGATAATGCATAGGCATTGCCCCCCTCTTCCGAAACGTGCTAATTTAAATTAGCCTGTGCTTTCAACCTGACATAGCGCACGCGTAAATTTAAATTTCTGAAATGGGATGCAACGCCGATAGGAGAGTGCTTGTTAGCGCCGTGGTAGCCATCAACATAATTAACCCCCTAAGTGTAGACGCCTGTGTATCATTATTAGTACACGCCTCGATGTTACGGGGGGGGTTCGAATGTGCTTACGAGAATTTAGGTTTGCGTCAGGTGCCCTGATTTAAGCGCACGTTACGCGAAATATCCAATTAAGTCATAATTGAGGCCCGTATTGCAATATAACATTGTCTCGCGGAGCAGATACATATTTACGCTCACGAGGAAGGTCTTTTGATACGACAAACGCGTAACGAACGAGAGCCTCTTGATTCGATCTACTTTCCTCGACATGAAAGCATATGTACGTGCCACGAGGATATGCCAATTCAGCATATCGCCATACCCTCGAAATCAAAGGAACGTATATAACGAAACTCTTAACGCAACGACCTAGTTCGTTAAACGTATCCCATCTTGCACCCTTACGTGACTATCCTTCCGAGTAATATATTCGCCTTTTCGAATGATATCTTCTCGCGAAGAGAATTCTCTTTATTGCGCCCTTCGTGATCTCACTATCGCGCATATATATATGTAGTATATATACATCGTATAAAAGTTTCTCTTTCTATCTTTCTCAGTATGATACGATATTACAATAAATCTGAATACTGATCCGTTTTTTTTATCCTTTTTACCTTACAGTTCGCAACGGTTATTCTTGCGTACCTGTTGCTCTCTCGGAAGGACTTGATATTCGATTGAACATAGCTGCCAGAGCGGTGCGATACGGGCCAAATGGTGTAGAAGTATGGGCCTCACCCGCTCGCAGTCTGCACACAAATCACACCATTTATAAAGCGGACGCCGTTCTGGTTACACTACCCCTTGGTGTCCTCAAAACTTCCGCACCGCCTTCCGGAGTCACCTTCAATCCGCCGCTTCCGGATTGGAAGGCTCAAGCCATTCAACGGCTTGGTTTTGGCAATTTAAATAAGGTGAGCGCCATGTGTGTGCATATGTGCGTGTGTGTGTGTGTGTGTGTGTGTGTGTATATACTTCGACAAGTCGCTGTCGTCCCTAAAGCGGTCTAATTTATGCTGCTCCCGAAGACAGCGGAGGATCTTGTCGAGCGTTGATGTAAGAATAATAAGACTGCATAATTGCGCATTAAGATTTATCACTGATCGCTCGAGTGGCAGATTTCAATAGCAATTAATGTGTGTTCTTTTCACGAGCGAGGATCACATTGAAGGGTTCAGCTTACATACTTTAGTGACAAATTAAGAAATATCGGTTACAAAAAAAAAACGAACAAATTAAATTCGACGAAACATGTGAGATTATATTATCATAAACAATTTATTGAAATTACATCTTGATTAATTGATTAATTATGTATCAAATTGAAACTTGAAAAGTTTGTAAAATTTAATTTAATCAATAATTAAATATGTAAAATTAATAAGTGAAATTTTATTAATTTTATTAAGCATGTATAATAAAATTATAACACGTAATTAAATTAATTGTTTAAAAAATATTAAACTTGATTATTCGATAATTGCAGTATTATTTGATAGAAATATTAAAGATTAGCAAAAATATTAGATTATATATAACAGCTGTAGCTATATATGTCTTATCTATAAACTTTGAATCAAACAATTCTTTTAACTAGTAAATAAAATTATAACAAAATAACATCAATTACTATACTCTCGCAAGGGAATACAACCAACTGTACTCCTCCGATTTTAATAAGTTTCGGATATCTTAAAATGTAGACAAGAGTAAGACATATCTTTTTATAAGTATGTTCTCGCACATTAAGGGATGAGACTTCCCTTAAAAGACAACAGATTTCAAACAGATTTTTTTTCCTGAATAATATCTAAACCGTCAAAATTAAAAATAAAAGTTCGATGATTTCAAGAATATTGTACTCGTATGTATACATTAAAGATTAAAAAAAATTTTAGTTTAAATATTTAAATAAAAGTTTTAAAAATTATATACATATAAAAATATTTTAAAAAATTTTTTTGTAAAAAAAATAGGAATTGTTAAATATTTTTTCGGCTTTTCGTATTCTAAGCTTGAATGCTATTTGTTCACAAATTTTTTTCAGCCGATTTTTTATCTGTAACTCATTTTTGGGCAAAAATATCGCACAACACCGAAATTCCGAAAAAGAATTTTCGTTCGTATTTCAATATAGTTTCAATCTCGTAATTTTCCCTTTAATCTCTCAGGTAGTACTATGCTTCGAGCGCATTTTCTGGGATCCAACGGCCAATTTGTTCGGCCACGTGGGAAGTACCACCGCTTCGCGTGGCGAGCTCTTTCTGTTCTGGAACTTATACAAGGCACCAGTTCTATTGGCCCTCGTCGCTGGTGAAGCGGCTTGCGTAATGGAAAATGTCAGTGACGATGTTATCGTCGGCCGTTGCATCGCCGTCCTGAAAGTAAGTAGATGAAATTTCTAGTCAAAGTGCGCAGAGAGGATGAGGGGTGGATAGTAGTCTTACTTAGATTAAGTGCAGTAACGCATTTTACAATAATAATTATTAACTTACATATCTTGTATTTTTATGTTTTATCGAAAAAAAAAAAAGATAGAGGGGGTTGAAGAAAAACTTTATTCTCATAGGGCATTTTTGGAAACCAAGTGGTACCGCAACCGCGTGAAAGCGTCGTGACGAGGTGGCGTGCAGATCCTTGGGCACGAGGTTCTTACAGCTTCGTCGCGGTCGGCAGTTCTGGCAGCGATTACGATCTTCTGGCAGCACCCGTCTCACCTCCGCACCTAGTTAATCAACCCCCGCCGCAACCGAGGGTCTTCTTCGCAGGTGAATATTAATTCGATATTTTTTTCACGATATTGCTTATTAGAAACGTAAGAAACTTAAAGAGCTTTTTAAGTTCTTTTGATGAAGAATTATATTTGCCATTGCGCTGTTTATTTGTCCCCGTAAATATATATATATGAGTCGCTCGCATTTGCGGCATAGCGATTGATGTGCAATGCAATTTGCCTCGCTACGATACTCCGTTTCCGACTTGTGTGTGTGTGGGGTAATTCCGCGTGTTAACACTGTTTAAAGATCCTACTATTTGCAAAATGTTGGTCATATAAACAAGGTGAATTAGCGTTTGCGGGAATTTAACGAAGTATAATAAACGTCAGAAGAAATTTGTCTATAAACACGCACGAAAATGTAATGGCGATACAAAATGTAATAAATTCATCTAAGATAAATGTCACATCGTAGTAAACTTTTTTCACGAGAGTGCACGTTGACCTATTTACACGACGGGTTTTCAGGGGAGCACACTATACGGAATTATCCAGCCACTGTACATGGTGCATTCCTCAGCGGCCTTCGTGAGGGTGGACGTATAGCCGACCAACTTTGTGGAAGTCCTTACGCGCCACCAACAATGACAGCTTCAGTTCCGCCAACGACGGGGATCACGCCAACAGCAAATACCGGCAGCAGTTCGACGCCTTAATATCGACTATGTCATTTTTGTCTTTCTGTGTGCGAAAAAACTCCAAGGATGGTCATTTACGAAGAAACTCTTTCTTGAGACTCTTCCGGAAAAAAAAAAAATAATTCTTCGCGATAATCTCGAATCATGCGACAAATTGACGTACTCATTAACTTGTTAATTTTACGTGACTATTTTCAGACAACTTATACGTGATTATTTTCAGTGAGGCGACATTTATGACTTAAGTTCGATAATGTGCAAAAAATGAAAGGATATTTGATGATTTTAAAACGCTCAATTTTTCATAGTATATTATAATTGTGTTACATATCTATACACACATACATACATACATATATGTGTATGTATGTGTATATATATACACACATGCGCGCGCGCGTGTGTGTGTGTGTATCCATACATGCAAGTATACAGCTCAAATGTTTTATTTATCATCATCATTATTCATACACATACATACACATGCGTGTGCGCATGCGTACACATCTATAGAATATAATATGAAAAAAAGAATAAAAAAAATACATATATATATACATATAATAAACAAATATATATGTATATATTTTTTATTTTATATTATATTACTTATTTATCTATATGTGAATATAAATGATTGTTCGATTAAGTGATTGTTTTTTTCATATTTTCTTATCTAGCAAGTGGAATCCCATTTATATTACAGTTTCCTAATTTTTATATAATTATATTTCCATTATTTACTTTATCCAATATGATTTATGACAATTCACTGATGACAATTCAATGATTTACTATATTTTCTTGCAATTTTGTACTCTTCTATAACTGAGAAGTATTATTATTTATATAAGCATGTTTATTTCATTTTGGAGTATTGTACCCCATATGATGGAATAAATATCTACTAAATAAAGACAGCGATGCTCGAAATTATGTATAAATTGTTTATGAGCAGTATCGCAAAATGCCACAATGATGAATTATTTTGTAGCACAGTATTACTTTGATAATAGAACAAACAAAATGGAATAAAAATCTAATTATATTCGTATCAATTCATATTTGATGTAATATACGAAAACGGATTCACACACACACATGTACGATTTTTTGTGTAATATTATTTTATCATGACGTATATATTATATATATATAATAATGTTCAAAATTTAAGTTTATGAAAATATAATAGTCGATAGCTATTAGAATTTCATCGGACATTCGTCGTAATTTACATGTACCTAAATTTTTATTTCTTCATAACGAACGACTTTTAATTTATATTCAAATGTGGTTATTATATAGTAAGATGTCAGTTATAAATTAATAATAGATTCCATTTTGGAGTATTATATTGAATATAATGTATTATATTTCTGCGTAAA
>NW_017306059.1:1479366-1483382 GCF_001594115.1 Trachymyrmex septentrionalis | reverse complement strand
TATATGTAAAACTGCGTTACAGATTTAATTATAAGATTTGACATGTGTATGTAACAGAGAATTTATATATATTAAAAGAATTGTTGTACATCAACAATTGTTGTTGATATACATATCGATATAATATCTAATGAGACTTTTTTTCGTGTCTTAATATTTTACATCTATATAGCATTTTTATTAAATAAATTTACATTATGCCGTGGAATCGATGCATACTAATCAATATACAGTATCATTAAGACAATACTTATTCATACAGTCCCAATCTAACATGATGATGGACCTCGCTTATCGCGATTCATGCTATATACGAGTATACGAAGAAGAAATTTTCGGGCAACAGCGACATATATCAATAAAGAGCAAATGCCTGTGCTTTCGCATTTGCAATCTTGATTTAATCAGTCATACCTAATAACCGTGCATGCTATTTATGTAGCAACCATAATCTCGCCACACATAATCTCACCGATCATATTAGATTTCCTATCTAATTCGCGAATATTGAATATTCGATCATTCCGGTACGGATATTACATTGCATGCATCGCCGCCGGCGCATTATTTCGAACTGTACAGATTTCCACTGATGCAAACAACTTTGAAATGCGTACACCCAAATTCTAAATCTATCGCAATAATCTACCTAAAGCCGTGGTTCCATATATAGATATTTTATTAATTGAAAATATATTATGAACAAAGATATATACTCGTAATTAATTGCCATTTTAGCGATTATGAGAATCTGAATAACTATGTATAATAAAAATTTTATTCGATTTTTTAGTTTCCATCCTCCTTTTCGTTTCAAAAAGAGCTGCGATCCAATTCACGCTCACAACACTCTTGGGAATTGGGATCATTTCATCCTTGTTGTTTATCAAATGTCAAACAAGGATAAATAATTCTCACGGGCGCTGTGAGCGTAAATCGAACCACAGCCCAAAAATATTAATTCGATAAATGTGCATCGTCATAGCAACCATGACTGCAAACGATCTCATGGTGGAACCAGATTCCACCATGAATGAGCTGGTGAAGCACATTATCGTACGGATCTCTCGCACGGATCTCGCACGTTGTTCATGAAGAACATTCGCTGATCTCTCTAAGTTTCGTTTCGTTATTTTTTAATGGTTAATTCTAAAGATGAGTTTTATCCCTTTACCTAAAGTAAAATGTAGTTTACCCAAAGCGAGAAAGTATCCCATTGACGTTCCCGGCACGGCAAATATATCTCACGGACACAAGTTGCGCGAACGTAAAAGTTGCCGCATTGTAAAGCACCATGACTTGGATACATCTATCTTCGAAGGCACAGAAGAGGAAAAGAGGGAGTACAACCAGATACTTAAAACTCTGGAGTTCAAGAAAGAAACCGATCGGAAAATCAGAAACAAGAATCTTCGCCAACGAGTCCAACAAGGTATTAATGAACATTGATGTGGTTTTCTTTGTTACACTTACATTTTTTAGAAAACTTAAGTAGAAGTAAAAGATAGATGAGAGGAAGATAAAATATTTCTTTAAAAAACCTATAAACATTCTAGTCGTAGTATTATGAATAAATATGTTGTACAAATAATTTGCAATTATTTATATGATAGAGTAATATTGATACTCTTATTAGTAGAATTAATTTTACAAAATTGATTAAGATGCCATATAACAGAAAGAATCCTATTTTCGGTCAGAAACTCTTGGTGCTTAATAATATTCATATGCAAATTTGCAAATACATTCTTTCAATTCTATAAACTGCATGACAATTCGATTCGTCGGACTCAAAATGCAATCACAAACTGAAGCTGAAAATAACATCACAGATTGTAAATTTGCATACGAATATAATTAAGCGCTTTTATATTCCACTTCGAATCAAAATAGGACTCTATTATTTCTCTCATTTTATTTATTCTTATTATTGGTCTAATTTTTACATATAATTAATTAACATGTATATAATCACTCTGGCACAATAAATTAATATTAAATTTTTAAAGAATTACGATATAAAATAAAATAGCCCCCCCCCCTCTCTCTCTCTCTTTCTCTCTTCAATTCATTTTTCATTTAATTTCAATCCTCACACACGAGTCATGTTCACTCGGATATTACCAGTATGTCCACTCGGATACATCATTTCCCTTTGTGTAATGAGACCCGCTGAACTAGGCTAATTACCAGCCATTAACACGACAACGACTAATCTCCAGACATATCGGCGTATGAGGAGAATCTACAGGCGCGTAGGGAGAAACTACGCGATCTCGTATCGAGCGAAGAGACGAATTTAATGAGAGAGATCATGGAGGTGGCGCGGCGGAATGAATGTGCCCGATTCGAAGAGATACTTGCGAGAACAGAAGAGTTGAAGAAACAGCACGACGAGGAACACAAAACGATGGTAGCCGCCAAACAGATGCAACAATATCTAGCCTCATCTCCAGATATTAAGCAAGCATTCTCCAGAAGATGCACGATTGATGCGAAACAATGTAACGCGGCACAGATGGCGAGCAACGAAGCAAAGAGATTGGCGGAGAAGGAGCTGGACACTGTCTGGCACGAGATAATGCTGAAGGAGTCTGAAGTGAAGAGGCATAAAGAGACAGAGGAGTCGGAGAGACGAACCTTAGCCCAGCAAGAAACGGTGTCCACTTTAGCCAAGCAAGTGGCAGACAAGTTGGCGCTGGAAGATGAGAAGAAGCGAGTTAAGAGAGACGAACAGGAGCATCTGAAGCGGCTGCGCGAGGATACGCGTCGAGCGGAGTTAAAGAATCTCGAGATGGAAAGGCAAAAGCAGGAAAACTTGAAGAAGGAACTCGAGGAGCAAATCCTGACGACAAAGAAGTTCGTTGCCAAACGTGCTCACGAGGAAACCATGGTGGATCGCATATTCATAACTTTGGCCGAAGAAGAATTGGCCAAGGAGAAAACCCATGCGAAACAGGACACCGTGGTCCTTCGTACAGAATTAGACTCCTATCTTAAGTATCTAGAAGACTTGAAGCAGAAAGAGGTCAAACAGAATCTTGAAATGGAAGCCATCATTTGGCAGTCGCACAAGGACATCGAAGCAAGACGCGAACTAGAGTTGAAGAAATTCAAAGAGAGTCGCCGGCGTGCCATGCAGGAAGTTCTTCGTGGTCGGGAGGAACAGCTGATGATGCGACAGGAAGCGCATGAGCGGGAACGACAATTGAAAATAGAGGAGCGAGAGATGCTTGAAAGACAGATTGAGATGAACGCCAACTTGACTGCGATGGAGCAGAAGGAGAACAGAGAAAAAGCACTTCGATACGGACTGCAGCTCAAGGAGCAGCAGAGATGCGTCGAAACGACGAAACGCCAGGAATTAGAGGAGGAGCGACAATACTACCAAGCCGAGATGAAGAGGCAGGCGGAGGAAAATCAGAGGCTCACGGACGAGCTGTTGAATGTTTCCGAGAGTATTATGCCGCATCCGTTTAAAGCCCTACTCAAGGAGTCCTTGAAGGAGAAGGAAGGACGCTGTCCTCCAACTTTAACTTCCGCGTAACTGACATGTTAGGAGATGCTGATAAGTTACCAGGTGTCTTCACTCTTGTATGTTACTTCTCCAGCTTGTTGGTACGCGGGAATTATGTAAAGAGCCAGGTAGACCGCTGAATAATCAATCAATCAGTGAGCGATCGTTAAATTCGTGGCGATAGAGACGTGAGATAAGTTGATAGAAATTTAGGATATCAAGGTGTAAGATCTTGACTTTTATAAAAAATATAAAAATTATGAACGTGTACAATAATTAATGCTCATATTAAAATATTAAAATAATGTAACTCGTAAAATTATATTTTCATCCTTTTTTCTTTGTGTTTCTTTCTGTAACCGTACAAAGTATAATTATGTCTTTTTCTTTATAATTTTATTTTCCTAGCTAGACCGTTTAAGACTGATTGTTACAGTTTGTGTTATCACATATATCTATAATATATTATATTATATAATTTTATCTTTATATATAATAT
>NW_017306059.1:1473495-1479300 GCF_001594115.1 Trachymyrmex septentrionalis | reverse complement strand
AGTGCATTTATTCAAACTTATTAATATTCTATTGTGTGTTTAATGATCTTTTTAACATAAAATATATACAAATATAATACATATATTAATATATATAATTTGTGTAATACTTTTGTTTTATTTTATTATACATAAATATAATTTTATTATGTATAAATTTATGTTTAATACATTGACATTTCGGAACTATATCGTAATAAAAAGCTATTAGTGAATAATCGATAGTATTCGTAGTCATGTCTATTTATTTCTAATAAAACTTCTAAATTGTAGAATATTGCATTCGCAATACAATAAATACAATTTCATGATATTACTTTTTAATGCCTCTATTGTTAACTTGATAAAAATATCTTTATGATATTGTAGTAAAACTGCAAGTAAAATTTGATGCATTATTTTTGTATATTTATTTTGAAATAAAATATTGTGATTAAAATTAATAAGAAAAAAATTATTTGTCATTATTAATCTATATGCCGCACAAGATTGAAAATAATAACAAAATATGTACAATTCTTCTCTTTCCTCTCAAACGTGATTATGCCGATCGAAAAAATATTTCTTACGTGTAATTCGACCTGTAGTTGGCGCTCGTACCAAAGAGCCTTTGACTCTTCTCTCAACATTCTCTGCTTCTACCATCCGTCGGATGCTGCAGGATCCAGCAACATGGACTGCTGAAGCGGTACATGTTTATCGACAGAAACGTACAGCTTAACGTACAGGATCAGCAACAATTATCCAAATCTCATTGTCCATCTCAAAGAAAATTTGATGCAAAAAATTCACGAGCATGGTATATTTTGATGATCTTGTAGCCGCGTCTTTATATGACAGGAGAAATTACGATAAAGGCTTAAATGAACGTGATTATTTCCACATATTACGAAATACTTTGCACGATATATAATACCTTCATGATATCTTCCCCAAATGAAACGTATGTACATATATTACATTAAAATGCGCGACGCGTATTGAATCGAGATTTACACTATAATTGTGTTTGCGCGCGTATGATAGCCAGCGTTTAAATAAATCTTCGTTAAATGCAGACAACCGAGATCACGTTTCATCAGTTTGTGGCGCTTTGGATTGGTTAAGAAAAATATATGCTGCCAAATACCTCTGACAGGATAACTAATTTCACGCGCGTGTATCTGACTGATTGTATCCGATGACGAATTGTTCCCTAAACGTGAACATCAATTTTGCAAAATTGGTACACAAAGCGATGTAATAAAATTTACAACACGAGTAGT
Organism: Trachymyrmex septentrionalis; assembly: GCF_001594115.1. Classification (NCBI taxonomy): domain Eukaryota; kingdom Metazoa; phylum Arthropoda; class Insecta; order Hymenoptera; family Formicidae; genus Trachymyrmex; species Trachymyrmex septentrionalis. Next base: position 1,478,035 of record NW_017306059.1, on the reverse strand, counting down.
GCAAAGTTAAAAAATGAATTCGCAATTTAAAACTTTTTCCGTTCGAATCGAATCTCGCCATAATAGTGAATAGATATCCGCCTCTCACTTTTCTTCGGCGCGATTTCACCCAGGAGTGTCAGTCAATCTTTTTCTCGCATCGTCAAGCACTCGGTGGTGCTCGTTGCGTGTTCCCCAGCGATGTGGGTGCGTGCGTGTATGAATACGCACGTCAGCTTAATGCTGTAGACGACCCGTTCGTGATTGATCGAACGCTGCTGGCTAGACAGCGCAGTTTGTCTCGGGATTCACCCCTGAGGTTGGAGGGTTGGCTTGACTTGGCGCGCTTACTGATTGAGCTTGGGCTTTGAGATTCGCGTAAGAGGTCGCCGAAGTCCTGATCGAAGTCGAGTCGAGTCGAGTCGAGTCTCGGTGAGCCCGCTAATGTACGGATTTTTTTTACCTTTCTAAATTATTTCACTTGGTTGGTCCGAAGACATGGGTGCACCTGCACACATATACAGCGATTATCAGTAGACAAGGTTAGTTGGAAGACAGAGGAAAGGTAAAGAGGGAGAACAATGAGGGAGAGCGAGAGAAGGAAGAGAATCGGGGTTGGCGAAGAAGCGAAGAGGCAGAAGACAGAAGGAAAGACAGAAGGCCAAGAAAGTATGAGAGTATGAGAAAAGAAGGAAACAGAAGAGAGAAAGAGAGAGTGAAAACGGAGAGGGTTGTGCTGCTGCAAGAGAGCGAATGGACTCTGCCTCCAGGGATGTTCTTTTGACAGTCATGTCGCTGTCGTCTCCTAAGGTCCCCCGGCGGCATTGCATTAATCTTCTTCTTCCGACCCCGCCTTATTGAAAATTCTACAGAGCGCTTCACAGTTTTTGCCACGGACGTCTTTTATACTCCACTACCGCCGCCTCCCACGCACACACACACTCTCTCTCTCTCTCTCTCTCTCTCTCTCTCTCTCTCTCTCTCGCCGCTCGTTCCTTCACTCCAGCCAAGCATCCCCCTCGATGAGGGCGAGTCGTCCCGTGCTACGCTTCGTCGTGCGTCTCGTCACCCGGAGAGGAGTGTCCCTTACCCGTCGCCCCATATGGCGTTACGCCGGTGGTATCCGTCGACGCGGACGCGTCCGAGCTTTAGGGCACAATGATCGATAACGTTATCAATCACCGCATCGGTAAGTCTCCAACCCCTACCTCCGGCAGTGGTCGCGTTGGACGCCCACACGCGCATTCCGCACACCTCGGTAACCGCGAATGCCTGCCACTGGAAATGCGCGCATCCGTCTCCCGATAAACGCGTCTGTCAGACGGAGAGTCGCTTGCGGACGGGTCTCGCGAGAGGAAATAGTGGGATTTCGATTGCGTCGAGCCGTCGAGAGTCATCGGAATTAATTCATTCTACCGCTAAATCGTTCACGATACACAAGTTAAAGGGATCGGTGGAAAAAGGGTTCGATGTAGATCCTTGTGGCCAAAAGTTCTGCCGTGGAATGAAATGATGAGGGACCCTCACTGAGAGTGCGCTTGATGAGAATTAACGACTGATAAGTACTCTTCGAATTGGTGCTTTTTGTGTGGTAAGGTGGAGGAAAAGCGAATTACTTATCAGTTTTCCACTCAGTACCATTTAAAAATCGCCAGCGTTAAATTGATTTCAATGCCAGGTTGGGTAATCAATGGAAATATTAACTCAATAATACGCATTGTTCCTCTAATTAAGCATAAAGTTAATATATTTTTAAAGCGAAAGCAAAGGGACAGCTTGACAACAAATAGATTCACGTTATATAATAATATTGCATTTATTGTTAATTATAAGATAATTTATATTTAATTTTTTTTTTTAATTGAAAATGATCATAAATAAAGTAGTCAACAAGTAATATAAAATACCTTATATTTTGTGTGGCAATGCAAATTTATTTATTTTTTATTATATATATATATATATCGTCTTATCATTTTTCTATTACAAAACGATTGCATATTTTTTTAACAAAATAATCAATTTTGCTGCGTTATTAAATTTTTACAATCAATAATAATGTAGGTAATATATTGTATTAATATTCTTCACTTTTCAAAATTCAATTTTACAGTTTGCAATTATAATAGATTATACATTTTACTTTTAAGAAGAAATAATGTATAATAATTATTATTATTTTAATTTTTATTTATGATTTTAAATTGCTACTTAGTTTGTTCGAAACATTTATTATTAATATTGAAAAAAGGAAATAATTAATCTGTTCATTAAATAATCAATAATTATGCAATTTAATTGAAAGTACATATTTGCATTATTAGTTAATTACATAATACATATTAACTCAACAAAAAGCAGATATATAACGTGCAGAGAGAATTTCTTTGTAATTTTAGTTGTAAAATTTCCAGTAACGAAAAATTTGGCGTATGTAGTTTTAACCTATTTTAGTCAAGAATTCAAAGTATCAATTTCTTAAGGAAGTAGATTGAGAAAAGTTTCTTCTTTACTTTAAATCAGAAAAGTTTGAAAAATCCGGACAACCCTCGGAACCATTACGCTTCAGAGCGTAAAGCACATCGAAAGAGTTAATTAATAAACGCAACACGTCGAATCCCCGTGAGTCGATGGTGTTCGTGAAGTCGACAAGCGTGGAGCGTGTTCGGGCTATTTTTAGAAGTTTTTTGAATTTTCCTTTTTTTCATGTCTGTTCCTGAAAGCTCCGTAGGAAGCATTAGTACACTCGGAGGCGTGTCATATCCTATCATCAGCGACGTAGATTAATGTTACGCCGCCGTGGCCGCGCGTGGCAGCGGAGATTGTCGCTTTTCACGGGTATTCCTGTATTTATGATGATAAGCCTGATTTCAACAACCTCGTCGTGGTGCACCATAGAAATTTTGATAAAATACACGCGGCAATAAAATGATTCTCGTGTACGGTTCTCGCTCACTGGGCCGACGGTGAATTGTTATGACACGAGCAGGGGAAAAGATGATTTATAACGTACAAGTGGCAGTTCGTCGGGTACACTGATAGGCAGGAAATAGTCACGGCTCTAATGTAAGATTACGGCTTAAGCCCAGCTTAATTTGAGGGCTCCCTCTGCGAGCCATTTGGAATTCGCGATAGCCCGCGAAATCGGCAAAAGCCAGTGTAATTTGTCTACTTAAAGAGAGATGTATTATTACATTCTTTTTTTCTTCCCCTCTCTAAAAGAAGGAAATCTTGTATTTTATATAAATATAATATTAAATCTTGCATTTATTTCGTCTCTCTTAAAAGAATAGAATTACATAAAAAAATTTATATATATAGCCTGTTATGTAAATAATTACAGAAATGCACTTACATCTTACATCAATTTAAGTGTGAACGAGTGATTATAAGTGCGAGCATTTAGAGTTAATCAAGGTAATCATCCCGATGATTCTCGGAGAACAGCCAGCTATTTATCACTGTCGCGTTTATTCGTTCATAATTAATTGCTTTTAAAATGTTTTTAATAAATCATTTAGATACTCTATATTACGCGTTTCATATATTTAATTTTATATCTCCTGTATATTATTATATAGCTAAAGAGAGTCTCTCTCTCTCTCTCTCTCTCTCTCTCTCTCTCTCTCTATTTCTCCTTCGTATTCTTGTAAACATTATATCTTAAGTTACTACCGTGCACTTAGGGAAATTCCCGTATAGCGAAGTAAACTTTACATCGCATACATCACAAATTATGCATTCAAAATCAAGTAAAACTTACATCAAGCAAACTCTACATCTACTTTTAGTATTTAAAATATTTACGGAATACTTTTTTTTTAAATTAGTTTTCCTGGTGCGTAACGTACAATGAAATGCTCTATTCTCGAAACTGTTGGGGAAGACCCGACCACACTATCAACCGCAAATTCGCTCAGCGTACGCCCGCGAACACTAGAGTGCGTCAGAATGCGTGCATGCAGAAGTGCACGCGTCGGTGGACAATTCGTGATTGCAGGCATATGTCGGCGACTTGATGGTTCGCACGAGTTCATGAGAACGGCCAGCAAGCCAGATGGTAATTTGAGGTTTTGGGTTAGTTAAACATAGCGGCATAGTCGTGCAAATTCGGTCGTTGTTTAAAAAGAGGATGGAATGTTTTCGACCATCCTTTGATTAGACACGTACGCCGGCTGACAACAAGCGGCAGCTTGTTGAAAGCATTATTTTTCATTTGCAGCATCAAATTTAGACTCGATTGAGCAAGAGCCTCGGATTATATACTCCTATATACGCTATTACATGCGTTTGTACAATCATAAAATCAATATAATGATATTTAAAAATATCAGAAAATATGGTAACTATCCATGTAAAACTGTAAAATGTTCCTGTATGCATTCATCATTGTTGTTATACCTGCATGAGCAATGATTATATGCATATATGCATATATGCAAATTAAATATTAATATTAATTTGATAAATACATGTCGATCCGTATTTTAATAATATTTTTTCTCACATAATTATGTTAAAACCAATTATGAAACATTTCGCTACTACATATTCAGAGAGA
>NW_017306059.1:1448562-1473395 GCF_001594115.1 Trachymyrmex septentrionalis | reverse complement strand
AGAGAGAGAGAGAGAGAGAGAGAGAGAGAGAGAGAGAGAGAGAGAGAGAGAATTAATATTATATTATATATAATCATCATTATAACGACTCGATCGACTAAGGAGCAAGTGAAACAAAAAGACGTATTTAAGAGCAAAGAGATATCTCAAGTTCGGTTAATAACATTATACGAGCCGCTAATGAAAACACAACCGGCGCAAGCCATTTCTCTCGGGAAACATAAACGTTCCGCTTGATCCGCCAATGGAGCGTTCGCGTTGAGAAAATACGCGATTCGTGCCGGTAACGTAAGTGATAAATGCGCATAAAACGACAAAGCACGGCGGTCAATCGCGGTCGCGCATTTGCACCGAGTTACCCTAGCCTGATGGAAACTAGCTAGCCGAAATTTGTCCCGATTGAACCTATAGTACAGATCCCGGCGCGCAACACAAATTACGATGATCGTCACGATCGCAATCGATCGAGGAAACGTCTCGGGGGGGAAAAAAAAAAAAATGCGAAAAAGCTCTCTTGCGTGCCCTATCGATCGACCGATGTGGATCGTTATACGATCGCACAAATCGCCGGCGTGAAATCAACGAACCGGTCACCTCCGCTCCGCTCGTGTAATCGGGCTAACCGACGCAATTACAACGGATAGGCCGCTGACTTGGCAACGACAGAGGCAACGACCATCGGTCTCCATCGTTCGTTGGATGAATTTTCAATACGCACGGGCGCGACCCGAAATCGATTTTCTTTTTCGGCCGAGCGCACTGTAACGCGCCGTGCCGCGCCGGGAATAAATTCGCGGTTAACGTTCGCGGTGCTGCTGGCTCTGCCAGTTAGGACCGTTACGATCAGGCGAGGAATCAGGGGCGGTAGCTGTTCGCTTCCGACATTCTATTTACCGGAAAGACGGCGATATTATGCAATCGATGGGAATGCCAGGCTGTACACATGCACGCGCGCACAAAGAGCTCCTTGAGGAGACATCGTCCAACGGCGGGGAGAGAAGCGGGACAGGATGGAAGGACTTGTGTTGGCTCGATTCTATGCTCCATCTGCCGCGTATGCGACGTGGGCGGCGTTGAACTCGCGCCCGGTGTTGTTAAAAGATATGATATTAATCCTGGAATGCTAAGCTCAGGGACGTTGACACGCCCGGTTTACAGATTCGAACGATTGATCATTATTCGCTGCTCTGCGTGTACTTCGCTAGTTGTAGATGATTATCATTCCAATGGTAATATTCATAGAAGGTAGAATCTATTTTTCTAATAAAAGGCAATGTGATATTAATTAGTTTGACATATTGGAAAAGTTTTATATTAGTTTGAATTTTACACTTTAAATAAAAATAGTGAGTCATGAAAACGTACCTGGAAACTACTATCATGTTGCAAATTATTTTAACATGGAATTATCCTACGCATACTTCTTTCTCTAGAGAGAATTTTATAAATTCGTTTTTTTTTCGAAGACTTATATATATAACTGCATTATTTTGCGCCTCCATAATAAATCTCCAATTTCGTTATAATAAAAATATATAGGTTTGATCTTAATGGTTGAAACATTTTCGTGATTTTTCATTTTAACATCCGTTTGCTTTTATCATTATTAAAATAATAGAGTTATAATAATATAGATAATAATGTATAGATTGTGCTTTTCTAGATGAAGAATGAGCTGCATATCCTTTCCGATACTTTAGTGTTACCGAAAAGAAATACTAAAAAATTTTAATAAATAATTGTTTGAATGGAGTTAAGAAAATATTTATTACATATAAACATATATTTATTTAATACAAAAACCATTAATTTGATTTGAACTATCATGTTTTTATTGAGTAAATATTCACTTACTATAAATAAATGTTTACTATTCACAAAAATATATTTAAATTTAAATTTTAATAAATTTTTTTTCAGTGTACTATCGATTGGATTTGATTTCTTTGCAGGGTTAACAACCTCGGTCGCAAGACGCACTGCCGTCGCGTATGAACCTTTCGGTATAAGGAGAGTAGTATCCCTGCTATCTTCCCTTCTTCCTTTCTCATAGTGAGTTATAGAAACAGTTTGCGGTATCACGCTTCGTCGTTTCGGCTGGCGCCGCCACCATATAGACGATGCTCTTATATATTCCAGCAATATTGCACCGATATTGCATCCTGTAACCCCTTCAGACTCCGCCGCGTCCAACGCTACACATGGGGAATGGATAGGGAGGTGGATAGCGGAGAGTACTATTATTTGCTTCGATACATTGCCGACTTTCCGTAGATTGTAGCCGCTGATCGTTTGAGTGAAAATTCTAAGTGTAGATGAAAAATGAGCAACTCATTTCACAAAAATATTCTTAATTTTGCCGCTATGAGTGATATATTAAATAATGTACACTCACTCGCAAACAAAACGGGCCACTATAATATTACAGTGGCTCGTCTTTTTTTTTTTGTGTAAATATATTATAATAACATATAATAATTTTGACATATGCAGGATTTTTTTTCGGGGATTTCTATTATCACATAAACATTTTTAATGTTTCGATTAATTGCTTTTTCGAACGTTTTAGAACTTAGTATGTGCGTCTCCTTCTCGTTCCTGATGTTGAATAGAAAAAATATGATATTGTTAAGTTTCGTTAATAATAACTTTTATTTCTTTTTCTAAGGATAATACAGGTAAAATACAGTTATTACAAACAAAATGTGTAAGTTATGAATGGGGTACTCATTAATATTCAGTTTTTCGGCTCAAAAACTTTTCGAAAATTTTTTTTGCGTATATCTAACATTTCGTCAAAGCTTTAATAACGGAAATTACAAAAGTTATTTACATATCGTAACGAGGAGAAATAAATATTTTGTGACCACAAAAAACTTACTCAGAATAAAAAATAAAGTTATACTTTTTTGCAATTAAAAATGAAAAATAAATAAAAAATTTCAGAAAAGATTTTAACCCCCTGAACTCTCTCTCCTTATAAATGTTTAATTTACGTTGCCAACTATTTTAAAAATACTTGTTAAATATCATACCATATAATTATTATACCGTTTTAATTGTCAGAGAATTATTGTATCATTATACTATTATTATTATTATATTATTATTATTATTATTATTATATGTATTATCAGGTTACCATAATTATTTTCAAAATATGCGATCTATCGTCAGAACAAAATTGAATGAATATGATGCGATTACACATACAGTGCCCGGGTGGCAATCCGGCAACTCCCTAATCAGCAGTTGCCTTTGTATCTTCCCAAACTACGCAGTAACGTTTTTTTCTCGGCAAAGTCGTAGTCCTCTAATTAACGTACGGGAGACGTGAACCGAGACGTTACATTCTTTCTCCGATCTGTCCACGGCGAGACACCAACCACCGAGAAAACCGGCCGCCTCAATTAAGATATCGCCAAGTTTAATGCTTCGACTCTCATTCTGCGACAGTAATCCGTGGGGATTCGGCGAAACGTTGTCGTCGCCGCCGCCGCCGCCGCGGAGCTTCTCGCGAGCGAGTAAATGCAGGAAGCAGGAGTTAAAAAAAGGAAGGAAAAAAAGAATGGTAAAAGAAAATAGAGAAAAGAGGATTAACGGAGAGATGGGCATATATACCGCGGTTGCGCGCGATACGGATGTACCTTAATTACCAAGACGGGTCCGAACGATCGGGAGGACCGCCGCGTCGGGGATTTGGGTTATCTTATCCGGACTCAGTCAGTATCGAGCCCGATGTTCCCTGCCATTGGCGTTATTAGCATAACATAAGACTGGAGTTCAACACGCTGCGTGGGCGGCGCGCGCGAGCCCCAAGACGACGAAGACGACCGATAGGGACGAGGTCCTCGACTACGACAAACAGGAACAAGCAACGTGCGGTACACGGAGCTCCGGGCTCCGAGATCGCAACGCATCCGGATATCACCGCCGCGTTGTTCAGATACGATACTCGATTCGCAAGGAGGGGCCCCTCTCTGCGTGGATCCTCCGCATCCTTCGCCCCCCCCCTCCTCCTCCCCCGCGGGCGATGTAGCTTTAATCCCATCGGTCGCCCTCTCGGGCGTATGCATGGCCATGCATTATTCAAATAACGACGAACGCGCGGCGACGATCGTCGCTTATCCGAAGGAGGGCAATGCGACGGTCCTAAATGTTCGATTTTTATGTCCCCGCTACGATACTCCTATCTACTATATTGAACGTGGCCATTGTGTCCCATGGGCCTTACTGACTTTACTCGTGGGCGCCCAAGGTACGGCCCGAAAATTCGGTGTTTTAATCCTGCATCACACCGGTTAAACCGGATGCACACAAATGCTTACACATTCTGTATTTTTCGTTTCTCATATTTAGAATGTTTGCTATCTGGAAAAACTGTTCTCATACAATGCAGACGAGTAACTTGAATTATCGATAGTTCAATTCTCCCCCTCTATTTTTATGCTTTTTTTTCCTTTAATCTCATTTTTTAATTTTTTTTTACGTTCATTACTTTTTCTGTATACTTGTTTTTTGTTATATTCTTTGTAATTTTATTTTTCTCTTTTTCTTGACATTAATTTGTATGTATATTCTTACAATTAGAGGGCTTGCCTTAAAATGCAAATAAACGCTCTCTCTCGCTCTTTCTTCCTTATCTTTCTCGTTTTCTCTCTCTCTCTCTCTCTCTCTCTCTCTCTCTTTACATCTAAAGTTACGTTTTGCACAAATAATTATTAATTAAAATTAACTTTCTGAAATTATATGAACAAATAAAAATAGTATTTATGTCATTGAAGATAAAAAAATCCAATTCTATATCAGGTCGAACCATTTCATGAAAGCATCTATGCACATTCACGTTATTCTGTGCTTTAGCATAAATTATAATAACCGAGTAACTTTGTATGTACTTAGCAGATATTTCATATTGGAAAATATCTTTATCTCCGATATTGTAAAACGGAAAGATACATCTAAATGTCCTCTTTAGTGCTTGGAATTAATTTGGAGATCAGAGATCTATCCTGAATCGAATCCCGTTATAGAGCTCGTGCTAACGCCTGCAAACAACGAGCAATGTCGTTGACGAGCACATAAAATCATCGCTATCGTGTCTGAAATCGCGTCGAACTCGATGTTCGAGCGTCGTTATACGATGTTCCGTGCTACGGTTCGCAAATTAATTAGGAAACGATCGCGACGCGATTGCGTTATGTCGATGAAGCACGAGTAATCGAGCGGGATGTTCGGTGTACAACATAACGGCGACGATTCTCGCGAATCCGCCGCTATCATCGAACGTACGAGGGGAATCCGCGGGATAGGTAGATCTAGATATCCGACTTCGGACTACAATCGATCGCAGGTAGGTACCTGCAGGGAATCGAATCACGCGAAACTATCATAAACGTGAGTTACGCTTCGTCGAGTGAGCTCAATTTAATTGTAACCGTGGATATCTCGGATACTGTAAGACTGGTCCATATGACGATGAGGAGAGCATCCCGAGGAGGAGGCGGGAGAGAGGGGAAACACGTGCATAATATTACGATCGGCAACGCATGATACTCAGCAACAGGAAATTGCAGTATCGATGAAACAGCTCCGGTAGATATCCAGGATGTTTAGCGCGGATTGCACGGTGTGAACATGATTTGCACGATAGTTTCTTCCTGGGCAATAACTTCTTTTAATCCTGTAATAAAGGATCGTTACAGAACCATCGAATTCTCGGTTGAAAAAGAAAATAAATTGTTCTGCGCGAAAATATTCTCATTTCTTCAGCATAATTTTCGCATCTAAAGAGAGAGAGCCTTCCCTAATACACCATGAAATAAGGCTAATATCTCATGTCGTACGGCGAATTCATTGAATATATTGTATTTATTGTCTGTCGGAAGGGATTTATTGATCTTCTCGAAAAATTTCGGGAGTATCCAGAAGTTCTTTATAAAATAACCAATTATTCAACAAATTTGTTATACAATATGTGAAATATTAAGATCTTCCCGTATTTTGAAATCGTAAGTGTCACCCAGAGAAAGGTTTCTTCGATTTAAAGAAATGTTTCTTCGCTGTACAATTAAAGAAAAAATTTCTTTAATTTAAACGTCATTTCTTTGATTTGAACATAATTTCTTTAAATCAAATAAATTTTTTAATTTGATTTCAAAAAATAAAGTTCTTTAAATCAAAGAAATGACGTTCAAATCAAATAAATGTTTTCTTTAACCGTATAGCAAAGAATAGCCTTTCTTTAAATCGAAGAAACCTTCCTCTGGGTGATATATATATATAAAAGAATTGTGTTAAATAAATTATTCTTTTTGTGAATTGGTTTTTGCATAGATTTTATAGAATAATTTCAAATAACAAATCGACAATTGCGTGTTGAAGAAAAACAAAAAAAATAAAGTAGCTAAAAAAGAGTTTTTATTTTAATTTTTATTTCCTTGTATTTGTGTTTTCTTCAGATTACGAACACTTTAATTTATTCGACTTCGCGCATAATTTAAATTAATAGTAATTTAATTTACTTCAAGAGGTATATTGTTTATCTAATTCATTCATAGTAATAATTCGAAAATCACTTTTTTCTTAGTTGTATTATTTTTGAAGTAAGGGAACAATTATTTTCTTTTTATTTTATCAATTTTTAACATTTTATGAACAACTTTATCATCTTTGACGACAAACAATACGTGTCGCATACGTGTAGTGCATAATTTGCCAACGACTTGTTTGATTTCCCATCAAAACCGAGATAGAATCATAACATAAAAGACTCGACGAGGCACGAAGCACTCTATCGTAGTGATCTAGTTCTCCAATCAACTGGAAAACGACTATTGTACACGGTAGTTCCGTTTACAATTAGTCACTGCAGTTGAGGAGTACGTCAATGTCCTGATGAATGTGATGCCATAATATTGTATATAGGACACATTATGCGGAACGCAATGCACAGTCGCGAATATAAACTGAAAATTGTAGAGAAAATTTATGCTTGGAACTGAACTGTTATTATCGATCAGTGTTGCGAAAACAATCAGTTTAATTTAGACAAAGTACAAATATTTTTAATTTGCAGATATAATTGTCAAGAAAAATCAAACGAAAGAAAAATCGCGGATTACGAGAAACAAACATAATAATAATAAAGATAATTAACTTGGAAATATAAGCAAGTCGATTCATTAATGCGGACAGAAGTTAATTTCGGGAAAAACCATTCAGGAAACGACACGGGAAAGTGTCGAGGGGCAACGAGTACGATTTCGACGCACAAATTAAATGCCTCTGCGAGGGACGACTCTTGTCGTCTCTCCGCGTTCATGTCGTTAGGGTGCCGGCGGCAACGAAGTAACATTTTTGAGAAATAAACGAAAAAAACTCCAGCGTGACACGCCCAAGGACTGGAGTTTAATTACTTCGACAGGGCAATTAGGCCTAACGAACGACACTTATGTCCGGATAGCCCTACATAATGAGTCACCCGATATTTATCTATTCTATCCATTCCTGTCACCGGCCGTCCCTTTTTTCCCTCCCGTCCTCGCGTCCCATACATACAACGACAGTTGAATTCTTGCCGCTTGATAGATGATAATGATAGATGGATTCGACGTAATATCAGATGAATCTTTCGTTCCGATATGATGGATAATAATGATTCGCGAGGTTGACGGGTATCATCGGCTGCAGCTTTTATTCGCGTGATAGATAACGTGCGTGGAGATAGGCGGCTGCACGAAAAACTTTTTCATCCGATCGAATCTCGCTATATACGCGGCGACGGCGGGAATCGGTTAATATAGATGCCCCGATATGAAGCGAGCGAGAGTAACCGAGCGTTAACAAAGTGACACTGATTCAATGTCAATTCCTCGAGTCGGAGTCGGTCGGAGTAATTGCGCGTCCGCGATTGCCGTGTGCTAATAATAATTAATCAACAACGATCGCGGGAGCGACTGAAGGCTTGTGCATCCTCAAGGATGCGAGATGCGGCAGTTGCGCAACGGCGTCTATTAATCGTGCCATCCGCGCTTAATCCGACGGATGCGCGGATATTAATTTACGCCCGGAGTAATTACGCGACCATAAACGATTCGGCAGCAGTAACTAACGCCGAAATAATGAATAATTGTCGCGTTGTTACATACCGGGCACTAGTGCGCGCACGCGCACGTAGCGCGCGGGTCACGTGGAATGCTTGCAATTAAATCAATTAAGCGACCCTTCTGTTTAAACGGAAATGGATACTAATTTGCGCCCGGAGTAATTTCGCGACCGTAGACAAATAAGGGATAACTAACAACCGTCGTGTTGACACGTTCGCGAGGTACTTGACATCAAACGTGTCGAGAGCTTGTAATGTTAAGTTACAACTGTAAGGTATCACATTTATTTCTCGCTAACTTGTCGTCGCGCTTGCTTAGCAACAGCATTAATAGCGCGTTAAATAAATCCAATAAGACTGCATGTATTCATCATATTTTGAAGTAGACGGTTTATTTTACGAACGCGTAAACTTTAGTACTTTCGTTATCTCGCGGACACACGCGGTTTAGTTGTCTTGACAGCTCTTCTTATAGAAGCTGTCTATACCGAATAATACTGAAGAGAGAACAAGTCTCAAAACGTGAAATTCATTTTTCGCGCAAATACTACCGTTGCTTGTTACGTTGCATTTCCGATCGATCATTATATTATACTCGCATGTGTACAGCTGCAGGCATATTATATCCATATTACTCGCGCTGTACACCCAATAAATTGTAATTGATAGCAGTGAAAATCGATATCGTATTATCATCATTATCACTATCGCAACTCAAGCCAATAATTGGATTGTTATTCATCATAGAAAATTTACTACTATATACTGGGCTCTTCTTAATAACGCGATTGTACACAATAACCCTTTGGGTTTTACGCGTTTTCCGGTAGTTTACAATGCATAAGTAATATATTCGTGTTAGAAAAATGAATTGAGGGGAGGGGGAGGGGAGCTTTTCCCACAATGGGACGTAAAAATATAAATTATTCGCACGAACGACCTGACTGAAAATGAAAATGGTACTTTCAGCGAGTGAAATTTAAATCGGCCGTGGCCGCGACGCCATTTTTCCGCGTTAGAAAATTTTACTCCCGTACGTATCCTGATGTAACTTTTTGCGCAGCCTGGCACTAGACTTTTATGATCAGTCATCCTCCCGACCGCAAATGTAGCGATACTAACTACTTTCATCATTTTTTTCCCCTCCCGTCCCTGCCGTCGCGCTTTCACCCTTAACGCTTTTATGGTCCGCTTTAATATACGACACGATTATTCTTCGCCGTTATCCGGAAACTTCGTCGAAAAGGATCCCATTAAGTGCAGATCGGATTGGTATGGTATATCGAACGCGCAACAGTTCACTCTCTATCGGATCTTATTATCCAGTACTAAGGATAAATGCACCGTGCTTCTTCGTCTTTTCGGTGCTCTTCTTTCGTGCGAGATTATTCGAACGTGGAATATATCATCGCGCGACAACGGTGAACTCTCGTAGGTCGACCGCGATCAAATGGCAATCAAATTTGGCTTAAAGCTCGATAACTTCTGCGGCCATTAAATTTTAGTGTTACGACGTCAGAATATCGACAATCTAAATCTATATCGTAAAGGACCGAACAATCGTATCTACAATTTTGGATTTTATCTTTTTTTTTTTTTCTATAATATAAGAATTTGAAAGACTTGATCAGACTCATGACAATCGGCCATCGTTGCGGCACATTTCAAATGCTGTTCCAGAAGAAAAAAAAACGGAGTGAAAGAGAGAACTGCGATTAATTTCTACATTCTCTTAGCAGGTCGATTTTTAACAAGGCTCAATTCATCGTCAAACTCGGCGGACTTTCAAACGCGCGATTTGAAATTAAATTTCATAACTTTAAAGTTGCGAAAAATGATCCGTCTCGGCACGGATTCGCAGGGAGAACTTCAACCCGACACGTTTTCAATTACGCTACCTGTGCGATACAATGTATTTCGCTTTAATGTAATATAGCGCGCCGATCTTTCTCGCAACCTCGAACACGGTGTGCTCGGTTATCATTAAGAACGAGAGAATCGCGATTTAATGCGGAAAAATGGGCCACGCGGAACGCCGGCGATAATCTCATAGTGCAATCATTACTCTAACTTTTTGTTTTCTTATTATAACATTGTTCATTATTTTTCGTTATATTTTTATTAATTGAACTTAGTAACATTCAGTGTTTACTGTTTATTTTATGCATGTTCTGTATCCGTTAAAATATACGTAATCAAAATAACAATATTTACATATCTTATAATATTTAATGAATATTTAATGAAAATCGATCGATGAGATTAAACACAATTGAGTGAAAAGTACCGTATTCGGACAAGGCGGTTCTTCGGGGGTCTAATAATATTTATTGTAAATTATACAATTTCCAGTTCCAAGCTAATTGTATAAGCTCACACAAAATAGTATTAGACGTAAAGAATCACTTTGATCGAGTATAGCATTTTTCACTCATGTATATTATAATATTTACTCATATATATATTGCAGTTTACGAAATTTACTTCATATTTGCAGGTATAATGCGTGCTGTAGACAATGTATCTATGGAAAGCTAGCAACTCCTATTAGTCGATGCTAAAACCCTCATTAAAATCACAACAATTCCTTGTTCGCGATTAATTTCATATAGTACTCTAATTAAAATTACATCAAAAGCCTGAGCAGTTAGTTTCTGCAGTTGTTAATTACTCGTTTAAGCTGCATAAATGCGCTTTTCTTGTTTCCGCTCGCTAAAGCAAGTTCCATCATTGCCTCTTTATATTTTATCCTTTAACTTTTTGCATTAAAATTTAAATACTTACGAGGTGAAAATACTGTGAACACCATTTAACTATCTACAACTTTACTGAAGACGCAATATCTTGTGCATTGCTCTAAATTATTAAACCTCTTAAGAGGCTGCAAACGTTACCATTTTGGATTGTGACAATGTAAAAGCGAGATAATACTTATAATCTTTTCGTCTGTAGTGAGCTTGAATCAATTTGAGATTGAGCTCAAAAGTACCACAATCTCGTCCAGTTAGAAATCAAACTAAAGCATGTGACGTCATTAATCGACCTCATTTTGATTTAAACCCATTGCAATCAAAAACGACGTTACATACAAACAACCTGTGCGACTTCTAATGTAAAAAATGTTCGTTTGTTAACCACACTGTTTTGATTTGAAAAAGTGGACTTTTAAAATATATAGTACAAGAGGCAACTAATTTGCAATATGACATAAAATGAAAATAAAACAATTATAAATATAACTTTATAATTAAATATGACTTTAATAAATCGTTCTGAAGAGTATAAAAAATTAAAAAAATTAAATAAAACATTTTCACGTTTGTCCGATATGTATCATGTTAATAATCTGATACATTTTACATGAGTACTTGATCGGACCGGGGAATGAATAAAAAAATCATTTATACAAGGAAATTATTCATGCTCATCACATCCCTCGCTTCTAATGTTACAATTCAGGATGACGGACAATCCAAGGCATTGCCAATTTTCAGATGGTCACACGATGAGAATAATTCTGTGCGTATAATTTAAAATCATCTTACCTCGCTCAACTATTATCTGTGAAGCTTTTTAACGTTCGCGACAAAGGACCGTGCGGGCACTTTTCCGTGATAAAAAATTCCGTGAAGTTAAAGAGTCAAGGAGCAGAAGGGAAGGAGGAGACAAGAATCCGCGGTGAGAGAACGTAGAACGCCGAAGGGGTCGGGGTCGACGCCACAAATTTGAGCTTAGAGTGATTAATCGCACGCTGTTCACCGTCCGTGTGCCGCGTTACCGGTGCACAATTACTTCCACGGTGACGCGTAATATGCGAGTCGAGCGTTTCGCGCGTTATTATACACACCCTGCACCGCACGGTGTTTATTACCGTCGAGTCCCTCGTGCCACTCCGGCAGAAACACAAAAGAAACCCTATTAGCATTAGCCATGCAAACGATTTTTAAACCTGCTTTCAAGAGAGCCCGACACTACGAGTGGAAAGTGGGAGAGAGAGAAAGGGAGAGACAGAGAGACAGAGAGACAGAGAGAGAGAGAGAGAGAGAGAGAGAGAGAGAGAGAGAGAGAACGAGGGCGAGACGGTAAAGGGAGAAACGGTGCTGAAAGACGAGTCCCCTCTTCTTTTTTTTTCCTCCTTTTTACGGTGAATCCCGCGTGAGGTTCGTTTTCCGAAGAAAATTGCGAGAGAACGCACGTCCGCGCAGAGAGGTGTTCTCGCGCCGAGCGTTTCGCACTCACACATGCCAATCTCTAATCTCATTTTCCTCTAAAAGGAAGCTCTGGACGTTATATCCCTCCCCGCCTCGTACACACATCCTTAAACACGACCGCCTACAGCGCGATCATGTATTATGCATTTGCCATCCCCGAAACATGCGCCCGCGCGCGTCCGTACGCGCGTACGCGCGTACGATGAGAGCAGCCGCGGTATGTTGTGAGAGTACTATGTCGAGAGCGCGTTCAACGCTCGTGTTCAACGCCCGCATCGGAACGAGACTACGAGAGAGAACAAGACAGAGATACCGACGATTTTCCACTTTCGGCGCAAGGATTTTCCCGTCGAATCCAGTTCTCTTTGAATCTCCGATCGCGGCTGAATTTTTTACCCTTTTACCCGTTCGATTCAACGATAAATATTCCAATGGATTATATCTATTTTGGATCGCATGCAGTGGACCGTAGCGAGGACGGATCTGCGGAAGGAATTTGTTTCCTCATTACAATTCACGACCGTATCGGAGCGGTGACCTTCTGTTAACTCTCCGCTTGCAAAGTCCACTTGCGTTCGTATCGATTTTATAAGATATGACAAATTGTACACACGTAGAAAAGATTTCCGGAGATCCAATGCTATTGCTCTTCAATTTGTCATAAATGGGACCGATATAGAGACAATCATATTTGTTATTAATAGAAATATTTTACTCTCAAATATAGAAAATTCTTAAATTTAAAGTAAAATGATTTTAGGCATCGACTTCGTACTAAATATTGTACTATGGCACGTGTATTAGAACACTGGGATTTACAATATTCTAAAGAATATATAAACTTAAATTTATATGTGTTACTTTTTCTTTCAAGACAGTCTTTCGCTTTAGTCTGTTTTCAATATCGGAGGATTCTTAAATTGAATCTACAACTCCGTCCCTGTTCAATCCATCGATAATTCGCGTCGCCTATCGTTTCACCGCGCGTATTTATCCACACTCGTGAATTTGAATTCTGCCATAAGGCTGCGAATTAATTTTCTGTTATTAGCCTCACGCGTTGTTCTCCCGGCTGATAATCCAGCCCTTTAAATTCCTCACGCTGCACGATTCCAAGTTTCAAGTACCGATGTGCACTCGTCACGAACACACCGTTTGAGATTCAAGCGATATAACAACAAAATGTATGCAACAAAGTCACGGTAGCAGACTTTCAAACTGCCATGCTCCCCCGAGTAGCCATCCGCGACTGTTCTCCCGTAGTCAGTCTCTGGGGTATGGCGAGTTCCCAGCTTCGGAGTCACTTCGCCTGAGACGTTCTAATACTATCACGGACGTGCGTCGAGGACGAGAGCGGAATCAAAAAACAGCAACTGGGTCCTGGCGGGGTACGACATCGTGAGGCGACGCGACGAGTCGTGCCCGTGCCTTGAGAGCACCCCAGGGCGCATCAAAAGTTCCGAAGAGGCGGTATAAATGTGCTTAAAAGAACTTTCCGTCGCTCGCGCGAGCGCGCTTTGTTCGCCTCCTCTCCTCCAGGCATTGTCTACAAAACGGTTCCTGGCAGGTATCTCGGGGCCCGCACGGACTCGCGCGTAGTTTTTCCACGTAATAAGCGCGATCGCGTTACGTCCTTTGTGCGCGTTAAGCGCGTGTATTCTTTTCTCCGTGTTGCACTTATGTATTCTTTTCTCCGAGGCGCGCGTATCTACCAATGGATTTGCTTTCTCATTTTCTTTTTTTTTTTTTTCAATTAAATTTATTCCGGACGAGCGGCAGATGGGGGACCGTTGCAAGAACGTGGGAACAGTGCATGTTGAACGACGTTTAAACAAGTATTTACTGAGATGCGGAAGGTGCAGCTTCTTTCTGAGAAAATACAAAAGTATATAAAAAGATAATTCTTAACTGTATAAATTTGCCCAGTTACGGATGACACGGGGCAGAAAGCAACTATCAAATACGCGAAAAGAGAAGAATTTTGCTGAAATATTAAAAAAATTTAGCTAGACACATATTTGAAAATAATTACGTTGAATCGTAAAAATAATTATGTAGAAAACATAATGAATCATAATGTTGCGAAAAATTTGAGCAGTCAACTTGAATGTCTCACACGCGGTTGTACTTGTTCAGTTTTTGGAAAGATATATCTCCTAATGGCAATCAATTTCCGATGAGATTATTGTAATTTCCTAGAGATTGAACAGTTTTGCTAAAGTATCTAAAAATTTCACTAGATATCAGAAAATAAATTGTGTTAGATCATTAAAATAATTTTAGGACGCTCTAGCTGGTTACTAAAATGTCAAAACTTTTCGCAGGATTGCTCATTATATTTGTGAGCGTACGTAATAATTTTGATAGTCCAACAAAATTATTTTCAGGTCGGTATGTACATAGCTTTATTGAATTTTTAGACATACTTCAGCTAAATCGTTCTTTTTATGTAAACACTTGCTAACAAATATATATATATAAATTGAACCGTAATAGAATTTGGATCAATCATCTATCAAATAGTTCGAAGAATTAATATCATTTTGTTTTGCGATTTCGATAGATAAATTCGCCCTTTTATTTCGTCAATATACGTATACACACGCGCACATAGAATATACGCACAGAGTTACAATTTATTCCGTAAAAATAAATTAATCGAGCGATGCATGTACACTCGTTTGTGGAATCGCCAAGCGTTCTGGCGAATTATTTGAACGGAATGAATGAATCGCTTACGCGAATGTAGATAATTTAACGTCTTTCCTTTTGATTATTTTTCGCCGCGATCTCTATCGCCGTCGCATACGTAATAATGTAGCGGAACATGAGAGTGGGCGAAAATTCCTCGATATTTTAGCAGCGCTTCCGCCACACGACGCGACGACTCAATTTCATTCTGATGCACACGCGCGCCCTTTCTGTATTCATTTTACGAGTAACGCGAGATTATTCCATAAGGTCAACTTTTATGCCACAGAATCCGCCCAGGAAAATTTCATCGTCCGCTCGCTTTCTCGTCGTCTGACTCAAACGTCGTAAAAGTCGCTCCATTGATCGGTTCCTTGCGACACACACTGTTTCTATGACGGCTGTTGTATAAAACAACGATTGAAGAAAGAGACAAACGGATTTTTTAAGAAATTCCAATCTGAAGACGAGCTCTTCGATGAACTATAATAAAGACGTGGTTGCAAAATGAAGTTAATAATTCTTTTTATTAACAATTTCAAAAACGCAAAAAGGCGAATGAATAATGTACGTGCGTGTGTATATTTTTTATTTGAAATCGTCTCTTACGCAAAATATTTTCGCCGATTTCATATGTTCCTGGACTACGCGAATAATAGCCTGAAAAGGAAGAGCTCGTGGAAGTTTCGACCGGTTTTTCCATTGGAAAATAATTGTACAATTAATTATGCAAAAAAAAGAAAAACTTTGTAACATGTAAAAAGGTTACGTGTGCAAAAACAGGCCAATCCAATAAAACTGAATAAATGAAACGTTTCTGTAGGTCAATATACACAGTCATACACGCGCGTGTACGCAGACTGTTGCGATTTTATAACTGGCTTACTTATAGATTAATTTGTTTCGCTTATTGCCATTTGCGCTCCGTAGCAAAACGGAATACAATCGTATTGGGACGCATTTTTCAATTTGCGGCGGAGTGAAAAACGATATTTAACTTTCGCCGGGTCCGGGAAGCGCCGTGTTAATCGACATCGCGTTACCCGTCGCGTTCGCCGTCGTGTGCGGGCGCACAGCCGCACACGTCAACGTAGGTCCGATCTTTACGACCGTTTCGCGCCGTTTTTCGCTCGCGCTTTGTAGAACCAACGGTTGTGCCGCAAATTCCGATTTGTACACAGCGAAATTCTATTTATAAAGTGGTGGACGCGCTTTAAATTAAATTCGATCTCGCATAGCCCGATGCACGAGGCCCGGCCTCGTCAGGGCCGCCCGTGCACGTGGCAACAACGCTCGGCTTTACTGAACGGATTATTCCACCCTAAATCGTGTTTTCGGCTGAAACGTCGCCCTGACATTGGCATTCGTTGCCGTTGGTTGCCCGAGGTAGGCGGAGGACACCTGCGTGGGCCGAAGGGTTCCAGTCCCCTCCAGTCTCTTCTCTTTCCCTCTCACGGTATCTGCCCATCCCTACCTTCTCTCTCCCTCCCCGCTGTCCCTTTCTCTACCAGTCCTTTGTTGCCTGATATTTGTTTTTTTCTCTAATGTTACCGTCCGCTGCCGTCCGGTTGACAGCGAACGAGATTCGATCGTTGTTTCTACGCCCAGGTTTCGTATTCCAGATCACACCCTGCTGGCAACTCGTTACCGCCGACCTTCTCAATCTTTTTCCCTACGAGTTAACGAGTTTCGTAATTTTTCCAGCGTTAACATCGAAGGGGCGGAGAGGCGTCCGAGTGTCCCACGCGCAGTCACGAGGGCCCTCGTCTTCGGACGAGAGTGTCCTCGTCGGAGAACGGATGAATCGCGACATGTCAACGGAGATCGCAAGAACGGCGGCGCGTGTCCGCTTAAACGTAATTTACGATTCGCAAAAGAGAACAGATATCGGCGCAACATGTTAATCGTAGTTTTAAATTAAGCGTGATGACGTGACTCTCTCTCCTTTCGTAAAATATGCGCCGTCATGATTGCAGCAAGCAGTGCAGGAAACAAGTTTGCATTTTTTTTTTTTTTTTTGCGATTTCACAATGAGATATTGAATAAAAAACTATATCCTCTCTCGAATTTTATTTCGATAATTTCCGTTTATACATCGTATGTTAAAATTAATGTGCTCCATCATACTTTCAAACTTTTTTATGAATTTAGTATACAATGATCAAATCTTTCTATTTTCCTCTTTCAATCTGCACACACGCACTGAATATTGTTATTCATTTCACCTGTCATATCACACATGTTCTTTTGTTTCTCATTCATAAATTTCATTGCATTTTTGTTTTCAGATTTATCGCTATCGTTTCGCCTTTTACTGTTTATTCATTATTTATAGCTTTTAATATTTGCAATCCTCTTCCTCCATCTACAGTTATTATTATTATTCTAAATATTTTTTCATCTTTTTTGTTGTACATAAATTACGGTTAACGATTATCCGTTTATTTGAATATCCGAACCTTGATATCCGGGAATCCGTAGAATATTCTAATTAGGGTTGACGATTTCACCTGAATCTATAGATATCTGGGTATCCGATTATTCTGATAGTGATATTATCCAGATCCTATATCCGAATATTTAGACAGAATATTACACTGATCAAGATCCGGATATTCGGATAAACGGATGATCATCAATTTTAAAATAAATGTGTATTGATTTAATAGTTTTACGTTTTATTAAAATACGTTTTTATATTAGAAATCGAATATCTTAAAAATTCTAAATGAGAAAAAATAATCTGAATTATTAGCAATTTAATGTATTAAAATGAGTGAATAACAAATCAAAAATATATCATAAGGGACTGTCTGAGCTTAGCTAGATAACGTGCACTAGTTTAAATTATTAGAAAAAGCACTAAGAAAAGGAAAGACACGCGATCGTAAGAAGTATCCGCATGTATTGCATTCTGCATAAAGGTGTATTAATTTAATAATTTTACATCTTATATTGAAATACCTTTTACATTAGAAATCAAATAATAATCTTAAAATTCTGAATGAGCAAAAATAATTCAAATTATATTAGAAAAAAAAAACACTAAGAAAGGAGAGACACGCGGTTGTATCCTGTCGTAAGAAAAATCTGCATGTGTTGCATTCTGCAGATTTACAAAATGTGCGCCGTTTATTTCAAGCTCCTTTATTCTACAGCATTCTACAGTATTCTATCGACGCAGTGCGCCATACGAGGTGCAACGCGCGTTCTCTCGCGGCGCGTGTAGTTGGATAGCCGCAGAATTTTGAAACTGCCTCGAGTCTCGCCAAGTCAGTAGCATTTTCTACCCGTGTGTGGCAATGTACGATAAAGTCGTGCATCGCGTTCCTTATATCAGAGCCGCGTGCAATTTGATAGGGCATGCAAAGATCCTCCGTGGTTTGCGGTACGGCGCGCGTGGGAATGCTCTGTGACCCGCTCCGCGGTTTCGCTGTCGCCGTCTTCTCTTTATTTTTTTTTTTTTGCCCTCCCCTTTTAACTTCCGGCACCGAAAGGAGACGCTCAGTTGCTTCTGCAATGCGATCGGAAACGGCGTAACGAAATTTCGAGACTCCTTTCGCGGATCTGCGTGAATCAATGTTCCGGTTCAATCTCGTCGTGCGCGCCTTGCGCTTCCAATAGAGCGTAAACGCCTGTAAACCGAAAGTCCCCCCCCCCCCCGACATTCGAGGGAGGGAAACGTGCGGCGAAACCGGCGTGAATAGATACGTGAAACGACCATAAAATCGTTCCACCGCGGAATCCCCCGAGGCATTAAAGTGGACAGTCGTGTAGCGCGTCGTAAAACTTTAGATTCTTTCCCAATTTTTTGAACCACACCCGGCACGACTGCGGTCGTTAGGTACCTATGGACGATACCGCCGATTGGTCCGATTGATAATCAACATACGGTGTATAAATTTTTCCTTCCCCTCGTCCCTAGTTCCGCGGGGATTATGTTGTAAACCGAAACGTATGGGACAGGTATACTATTAGGATGTAGGAGTGTCGGCCTCTCGAGGCCAACCGGATACTCGGGTGGAATACATTTCACCAGTTTAAGGCTCAATTATCACACCAGTGATCGTCTTGATGCATCGCTTTGATCGCACTATCTACGTACGCCGCGCGCGGCTTATAAGTAATGCAAAATCGAGCAATTCAATATTTTGCAGAACGCAGACGTAACTATTTAATAATGTTCCCCGCTTTAGAGATGATCCTTGCTTAATATATGAAGCGAAGTAAAACGATAATACGTCGTTTCACGAACGCCTGAATATTCAAATCCGTTTTCTGTGAAAATTATTAAATTAATACTTAACATGCGTGTGCGCTAAGTCCTTAAGTCTATAAATATAACTTTGTTGGATATCGGATTTGGCATTAACGTTGAAGGTAACGTCTAACAAAATTACTCGCGAAAGTGTCAATTTTCACGCTCCTATCCTTGCTGAAGTGTCGTAAAACGTATACAGGCAAGAACGTGTTTTACCAAATGCGTTACATTCGAATATTTCCAACGTAGCGTTATTAATATATATATATATTCGTAATTTACATGTCAATTTTGCGCCTTATTCGCGGCAGTATTTTTTTCGGCCTGGTTATTACGCGTTCAGGCACGAAAATTACCGTGTTAATAAAAATTCTCGTTAAAATTTCCGGCGGCAGAATGAAGTCCGGCATTTTAACAGAGAAACGGCTAAAACTAAATCAAATGTAAATTGTAAATACTTAATCAAATATATAAATCATTTCGGTTATAATATATATAGTTGATTATGTTATATAATATTAATTATTCAGTATTCACATGACAATAATACTGCGTATGCAAACTTTCTACAGAGATAATGTCGAATTAATATAAATACATATCAAAATTTCAGAATTATATTAACCAATTCAACTAATTTTAATCGATTAAACTGATTTTCTTGTCAAAGTACATATTTATTAAGTTAAGATAGAAAAGAGCGTGGAAAGAGAATTCATATACTTATGTCACACAAAAGACTGCAATCTCCATATTGTGACCTCGTCAGAAATAAAACGATTATTACTTAAATTCCCACGGAGTCCACCATTAATTTAATAAGCATTCTTCTCGTGGCGCTCGCGAGAGAAAGAGAATTGATTTCGCAGCAATTATGAGCCCGACTAATTACCGCGCACCAAGTACAACGCAACGAGCAATTATTCACTCAATGCACAATTATATCGGGCATTCTTCGGGCTATGTTCCCAGAAAATATCTTCCCGCGTAAATAGACGCGTCTCAGCAACGCTATCCCGCTGTCTGTCCCGAAAAGATTCAATTGTTTTCCAATAAATTATTCCGATACGGTCGGCGCCGTGCCGGTGATTTTCTCGACGTCGAGAAGCGAACGTCACGGAGGACCGATTCCACGCCCGTAAAAAATTTACTATCCAACATATATCGCGAAGCGAAGGGCGTGGCGTGGCGTGGCGTGGCGTGGCGTGGCGTGGTATGGCGAGGTCGGGAATGGAGAGATCACGCCAAGTATTTGGCCGGTGAGTAGCGGCGTTATCTCGACCGCGGCTCACCGTTGATCACCGTTGATCCGCGTAACCAAGCCTAATCACACGATCGGCAAGACGCGCCGCCGTTTTACCCGATTAAGCAGAAAAGTTAAAGTCACCGGAGCGTGTGTCGTATTCGCCAAGTGATAATTTATGAGCACTGTAGGAGAGAGGGAGGAGAGATGATGGGCTCCCTCTCCTCTCCTCTCCTCTCCTCTCCTCTCCTCTTCTCACCTCACCTCACCTCACCTCACCAGCGCGTCTTCCTCTGGTACCCACAAGCGCCTGAGACTTTCGGGGGCAGAGGGATACGGCGGCAGAGAGGAGAGGGTAAGTGGATTGGGCGGATACCTAACGTCGCCCCCAGCACGTATCGTAAACTGCTAGAACTTCGCCAAGACTTTGGAAGTAGCTTCCAGATATTATTGAAGCCCTTCAAGATTCTGGATAGACGCGTTTCACCGCTAAGCATTATGCTGTGTATACAGCGATGTGGTGCGGCAGGGGATATTGTACATATATAGGCGTAAATACTTACGCGAATATTCCCTACGTGTGGTGTACACGTATCGCGGACGCGTATGCATGTACCGTGTTTATGTAAGAGCGCGTACTTATTAGCGTATATATAATATGTAAACGCGTGGCGCGCGTACCATGAGCGAGATGGTAGGAGAAGGAAGGAGAGGAAGATAACCCGCGTCGGGTGCCACGTTGGCGCCTAATTAATTTTCTTTGCAGCTTAACTACGGGCAATGCTGAAGCAACGAGAACGGCGGCCCTTGCGCGGCACGTCGGAAACTTTTCCTATTTTCGGGCGATTATATTAACGCGATATTAAACACCCACTTTCGCGTCGCCGACGTCATCGTCGTCGTCGTTGTCGTCGTTGTCGTCGTTGTCGACGGATCGAAGTTTCGCCGGACCGCCTTCTCGACGGTCGCTCGAAATATGATCCGCTGCTCCGTCACTGACGACAGACAGCTGCTCGAATGGCGGCGCCTTCCATTTTAACAGTTTTCTGTAAATAAATCATCCTCCGACCCGTCGAATCTCACGAAAATACTTTTCGTCCGAGCTGATTTTCGAAAGCAAGAAATTCGGACTTGAGTATTGCACGGAAGTAGAGCTCGTCGAGCTTACTCTCTTTTTTGGTATCTTTTTTGACACATGTAATTTAAATATTTGGTGTAATTTTGTTTAGCTTGCTGTTTCATTAAAACATAAAATTTTGCAGCATATGGTGTACTCCACAGAATGTTGCAGAATACTTATTATATACGTACGTATTTAAGAGCCAAAACAAGATGATATTCTTTATCAAATCTGTGAGAGAAAATTTCTCGTTTATCAAAGTTAAAATTCCGAGGTTTTAAATTAAAAAAAATATATAGTATATACGGTATATCATACAATGTCGCAGAAGATTTATTATGCATGTATTTAAAAGTTAAAGACGGTATTTTTCCTTTAAATCTATAAAGGATATTCACTTTTGTCGAAATTAAAATTTCGGGAATTAACAATAGACAAAATTCCCAAAATAGTAACTATATCAAATAATAAAAAAGAACAATTAGGAATTAGCGCTATAAACTGTAACATAATTGTTTATAAAAAATTTATCATATTTTTAAACGTTTCCTAAATTTCGAGGCCTAATTAGAAAATGTATTATTAATGCGGGACGAGTTGCATTGTTGATAGCAACCGCCCATTAAATCTAGTTCAAATTCAATGAAGTTTTATCCATGAATACGTGAAAGACATTGATTCAAGCTGCGAGCGAGCGAAATCACGGAGGAGATTTAAAAATATCTCTTTTATTACCAGTCAACAAAAACGTGCATTCGTTAAGACTGAACAGCTGCTTGTATGTCGCACGTTGCCGTACATGTGTCTCGAATGTAACAGTATTTTCCTAGTAACTAATAGCGTCTTTTACACAAACGCCAACCGACGGTGTCAGCCCAATTTTTCCCTCAAAAGTAGCGCAGTGGCAGGATGTGAACACGGAACCATATGTCGGCCAGTCTGCAGTCAGTAATTAATTCTCCGTCTCTAAACTCAACCCAGTTGATCGCCGAGGCGGAGACGCGGCTATCCTTCTCTCCGAGAAGTTTTTTGCCGCCGGATAATCCTGTACCTCCTAAAGCTGATAACTTTACATAAAGAACTACGTTATACGAATAATTGCTGTAATTCGCTGCGGTACATTTAATTTATTGACAATTAATTATGACTTTAATTTCTGTACTCCGAAATTTTAACATTTTTAAGAACAATCAGAGATTTCATTTATTACTTCCTTACTTTAAAAGTAACACAACACAGAAAACGTGATTTTCGAGTTATTATCATCATAAATGAATTAATTTATCGAAAATAAATTTAATTTCATTAAAAAAATCACAATTTACACAAAAAAAGGTAGTTAAAAATATCATTACAATTAAAAAAAGAATAGTACTTTATAGTTGCGAGACGAAAATGATATTTAATCATATCAAGAATACTCTAAAAAAAAAAATTTGATTAATTAATAATTTCCTATCAAATAAAGACATAGTCTTTTCTCTTTTCTAAAAAATTTAATTTTTTAGCTTATGTTACTCTCTCTCTTTTGAAGGAAGGGAAGAATATATTAATCTCTACTAGCGAATTCAATCACTTGCATTACACAGATTAGTGTGTACTAAAAGCTACTATACGCAAAATTAACAAAATCGAATGTAAAAACATATAAATATCAGTTTTTCAAACGATTAAATATCTAATAATAATACTGTCATATTTAATAGAATACAAATGTATTATTTAATTGTCAAAGTTGATTATATTATGCCACTGCATTTAGATACTTTGTACGAAGCAGCCTATAATGTGCTGTATTAAATCAGTATAATGCAAATGACAGAAATTATCATAGATTACAAATGAAAATATTTTGTGCGAGATTATTAGGCCGATTCTCAAAATTTTCAGATTTACGCTTAAATCACAGAAAAAGTTGGCAATTTTAATGCATTTTAAAGACGTTAATAAATCCACCTTTCTCGTAATTAAAAAAATGATATAATAAGCAGATTGCAGCGAGCGTATTGGCATTACCGAAGTATCGGTCCGTGAATTAACGCCACGGAGAAATTATCGTCGTAATTATTGTCTGCAACGCGCGCACGCTTAGATTAGAAAGCGTCGTGCTCGACGATCTTATCACGGGCGGGGCGAGAGCGGTAGGAATTAGGACCGAATTCCTTAGCTTGGCGCGATAGCAATCGCGATCCCGTCGAAATGATTGTCGCAAGATTTATCGCTAATTGCGAGGCTAGACCTGTTTCCGGGATGCCACGGACGCGAGAGAGCGGCGCGACGCGCCGTGGCCAACCTCCGTCTCGTGGAAAGTGTATCTCTTCACGGCGTCAAATTACGCTCCGGTAAATTCGATAAACCGTGCCGAGATCCCTTGACTTAAAAAGAAGTTCTCTCGCCCGTCGACCGAATCGAGAACTTTAGAGTCGCGCGACGACGACCCGCGATGTCGCAACGTCCTCCGTAACACGACGTCTAATTAATTTTCTTTGTAATTCAATTCCCCGGCAATCGTTGGGATGGAGGTGGCGTTTCGCAGCCCTTCTGCCCCTTTCTCACCCCGTTCTCCCGAAAGAAACGGACAAAGAGGATTCTCGCCACCGTGGTATCGTGGATTTAATAAAGACCCGCCTATGCGAAAGTTTCTTCGTCGAAAAACAGCGGAGGAATTGACGGATCCCTTCTTTGTCGAAGGAGACCACGTTCCGTCTCGCTAATACAATATAATCGGAATCAACTCTTTTGGAATTACAATGATGAAAGGAATCTTTCATACAATATATATATACAACGGTCCTAAAACGCAAGAAGAGAACAAGGAACTTTCTTATTGGAAATAAATACGGGGAAGATGATTAAAGCTTTAAATGTTGCGAATATTTGATCTCGAAATACTCAGACTTTCGCAACCATTGCTTAGCAAACCATTTAATTAATTATTTTGGAAAGAGAAACAAGTAAGTACAATCAAGAAAAACAAGTTTATAATCTAGACGTCAAAGCTGCGTTACAAAGGATAATAACTTTGCATATAAAGCACATCTTATACACTGAAAAAATGAGAGAGAGAGAGAGAGAGAGAGAGAGAGTAAAATTTAGCTTGTGCCAAAAAAAGATTGCAGACAAAAGGTTGAGAAAAAAATTTATTATAATAATGTTTTACTTCTCGCGTACATTCCTGCATGTATGTTACTATACTCTCT
>NW_017306059.1:1433667-1448462 GCF_001594115.1 Trachymyrmex septentrionalis | reverse complement strand
CTCTCTCTCTCTCTCTCTCTCTCTCTCTCTCTCTCTCTCTCTCTGCTATAACTACTTGTTTTCGCCCCTATGTATCTTCTGCACTAATGGCGCCAGGGGTAAAAAAGAAGTTACAGTAGAGGTAAAAAAAAAAGTTACGCCGGATAATCGTCGATTCCCTGCTGTGCGTCGCCGAGCTTTCACGAGAAACGGTGAAAAGCATTGCTTTTCCCATTGCGGGCTGAACACGCACGACGAACCGCACGCGTCCCAGAGGCCGGCAGCTGCCAGTATGAGCCTGCCGACCGACGCGACGGGAAGCTGTAGGCATTTTGGAACAATGTCGTCCTGGTCAGGGAGTCAGGCTACCACCCGCCCCGCAGGAAATCGCCCGATTATTCATCACTTTCCTGCGTTTCTCCGTAGTTGCGCACACCCTCGCGTCACTCGTGCCCTCCTCCTCTTTCTCTTCCTGCTTCTCTTCCTGCGGGATCCTCTCGAGGACACGTCGCGCGCGCCCTACGAGCGCCCCGACCGACTTGTCTCATTTCCCGCTTTTACGTGACGCCGGTGTAATGAAACGTGCATCACTTACTTGCGTGTTTCGTCTTGAAAACCTGTCTTTAAATTCGTAGGAGATACACGAACGTTCACCGATAAATCTTCACGGGATCCAATGCGCTCGAGGAAGTGCGGAGTAATTTCGAACGAGACAGGAGGATCAGAAATGGCGAAGGGCAATTGGGATTGTATTAAAGATGTGAAAGAGAGAGAGAGAGAGAGAGAGAGAGAGAGAGAGAGAAATATTCTTTCTTTTTCGTAAACGTTAAATTGTTTCTTCGCGTCTCTCTTATTATTAATTTTCTTCATCTATTTCTTTTCGTTGCCGGTCGCTATTAACATCGTTTGGTAAGCAAATCTTTATCTTTTTCAAGTATTCAATATCAATCACAGTAACGAAAGAACATTACTAATAAATGTGTAGAATTTTGCAGTAGAAATGCAAAAATGATAATGCTGTGCAGATCTTAAGAAGGTTTCATGCTACACGAATCGTTGTAAAGACATTTCTTCAAACAGAAGATTTGAACTAATAAATTTTCCAATAAACTCGATTGTCTTTTTTAGTTTACTATCATTATCCGAGTTAATACCTTAACAGGAAATAAATCGTTCTAGCATAAAAAAAATATTAACGCGAACGCCAATAACTTAAATCTTTTTTGACTTTAATGAATCATTTAAATAAATGTCAAAATTTTTTTATATACTGCGATACATATAGTGTATCATCAAAACGTACCAATTAGTCTGTATAAACTCCAATTCGCGATTATGTAGTGATTTATGCATGTATAGTGCTCGTCATAAAATAAAGTTGCCCGAGAGAGAACACAGCGAAATGAGGAATTAATAAAAGGAGTTTTAAAAAAGTATTTATGACGTCTAGAGTTATAAAAGCTGACGTCTCATTAACAATTTTACTAGTTTTATAATTAATCTACTCTCTCTCCCATTAGAGAGAGTCGAGTCGTATACCATTCATCAATCTTCATAAAACCCATTCATAGTTGTTCGTAAATTGTATTATATTTTTGACACGTATCATTCAAAGGTCAACCAGATATAATTCATGAGAACGAGACCACGTTATATTACAAAACATTTTAAGGCATTTAACTTCTCTCTCTCTGTCTCTCTCTCTCTTACTCTCTCTCTCTCTCATGTGTGTAGGGTCACAAAATATATATAACAAACCCACATATATAATCTTTCTACAATTGTTTTATTATTGTACGTATTAATTTTATTATTTTATTAATACACATATAAATATATTCTATTAACTTTTATAAAAATATTACGTTATATATAAAATCGCTTTTATTTTGACTACATTGCACTAACATTGACTAATATGTCTTCATAAAAGCTGTTGGTGTGTTCGCCCATATTTTACTATCGCAAAACAAAAGGCTGAAAGGACGTTTATTAAAATGTTTTTATAACTTTAATAAAATCTCCATTTTATACCAAACTCACTTTTACATTTGATTCACACGATCCTCATATCTCTATAGTTTCATATTACAATATTTTTATATTACAGTCTGGAGAGCTAACTAACTTATCATTGTCTTTTCTCTCTTCTTTCTTTCTACCATCGTTCTTCCTCCTACTTTTTTTTTCTCCTTGCGTGTGAAATGAGAGGAAAAAGTTTTCCAGAGAAAATAAAGGCTCCTGCAACTATTTGTTATTAGACCGTCAGTTGTATATTTCGGAAATTTGTATAAATCACACGAAGAAAAGTACTTATTCCGGTTGAAGAAAAAAAAGTTCGGTTGACTCGTGTCTTTTCTGTAATAGCCAAGCGAATTGAAAAATTGCCCCGGCTGTTTATTTACGTCGTCACAAGTTGCACGATAATTCGCTGCAGCTGCTGTGCGATGCCGTAGATTTCGCATACACAAAATTAACAGTGCGCCGAAGCTGTACCGTTCAAAAAATATTTTTCCCCGTCATAATACACAGAGCGGAAGCGGCACGAGCGGCCATACATTTCAACCGACGCGGTATTTTGCGCCATTCCTGAACAGGCTAATAAATATTTATAAATCATTTTTTTAGAAACGAGTACGTTTGCGCATTTATTGCGCAATCACGACCGTACAGATTTATAGGGGCTAATGGTGACCCTCCCGCGCGGCTCTGCCTCCCTTTCTACCCCTGAATATGCATATGAGCATGTATACGGACACGCGCGTGACCGGGACGTGCGTACACGCAACGCGATGTGCATTCACGGGGGAAAATTCAATAAAGCTGAGCGGATAGTGCAGATATCGTGCGGCGCGAAGTTGTTGATGTCGTTAATTTCCATCGCGTTAGGGATCCGAGTTACTTTCCCGTGTTTCGGATAACTCCCCTGCGTGCGCTGTGTAAGCGTGTTACCCGGTGAGCGCCGAAGAGAAATGAGATGTGAAAGAAGAGGCAGACGGCCGCTAATGGAAAGAGAAAGAGAAAGAGAGACCGTCCCAAGATCCGCTCAGCCGTATCTCGACAATGTTGTTTTAGACATTCTCAAAGGAAGGACACGAGTTTCGAATGTTATGTCAGCTCCGTCCGAGCAGAAGCCCATAAACCATATTATAATGATAAGCAAACACTCGAGTGCATTGGATGAACTGCGAAAACGACGGACTTACCCTCACGACGAATTCAGTTCGCCGAGAAATACGTCGCATATGGGGAGGAGATGTGAGTTGAAGAACATGCACGAACCCTAATCCATGGATTTTGTATAACAATACGTGTAACATATGATCGAGGAATATATACATACACACACATATACATTTGTTACTATAAGAACATCATAATTATTTCGAGAAAAGCTCAGAGAGCTCCTGTCTACAAAGATCGGATGCATCCCATATTCGTCTAAAACGAATTTAAAGCAATTTCTTTTTCTTTTTTTTACGATAATTCAATGTAGAGAATATAAAGTACTACGTACGTGTGTCAATTAATCCAATAACCACGCGAGGAACATATTTATTGATTGGACCATACACGGGTCAACTAAAATGCGATAAAATAAAGAGACGTGACTGCGAGATTATTAATTTTATATTATTTTATAAGTCGTACGTACATCAGAAAGAGAGAAGTTAAGTAAAGATATAATATTGTATTACACATAGAATGTTTCTTTATTTCTAAAATGGCCAGGTAAAGCTCGGCAAATCCTATATTAACGTAAAGTCGTTGATTTTGTCTCTTCGTTGAGTAAAGACTTTTGTAGATATTGTAGTAATATTTCTATCTGCTTTTCATAAGCTCTAAGTAGCAGATTTGTATGTAAAACAGTATTACGCTTCCTTAGTTTTGTAAGTTATATATAAACTTTAATACTTTATAAACCGATTTAATAAATCGATTGAGTTAAGTATGCGAATCGGTTACACAATTGAAAGCGAATATAAAAAGCATTCTCCAATAAGTGAATATTTACATATCGAAGCGGGATGATCGATGATACAATTCATATCTCATTCTAAATGAGTTAAAAAAAGTAACGTTTAAATTTATAATGCGATTTGCATTAATTATATGTATAAATCGATTATCACATTCCACGTAATATTACACACCTATCTTATAATAAAATATTATAAAGTAATAGCAAACAATATTTAATAATTAAACAGAAAGAATGATTTTGCGAAAGTATTAAAAAATTTAGCTAGATATAAATCGTAAAAATAATTTTATTAGACAATCAAAATAAATATGTAAGATGCTCAAGTTGGTTGCTAAAATATCAAAATTTTTTGCTGCATCGTTCATTATGTTTAAGTATTTTGCACAATTATTTTGATAGTCCAATAAAATTATTTTTAAATCTATATCCATAATAACTCTAGTATAATAGCTCTAAACTTTTATAGATATTTCAGCAAAATAATTCTTTTCGTAATTTATGTATAGTATCTATATAAATTTTATAATATCGTGTCCTCTCTTTTAAGAGTATTTATTAATTTATTAATGTATGTATAAAAATAGAATAATCAAACAGAAATATTTCAGATATACTATCTATTAATTGTTTAAGTGAAAAGTCTTTCGAAGGTCTGAATGTATGGAGACAGTTATGTTTTTCAAATTGTGGCAGAAACGTTAAGGCGGAAAATCGGGAAAGTTGCGGAAGTTATAAGGTGAAGTCTGAAATAAAAAGTTCAGGCTTCTTACATCTTATTTGCGATGCAAAATACACCTGAAAGTATCTCGTCCGACGAGTGGAAATAGCAGATACAAATTGAGTTGCCATCCAGAGTTGAGATATTCTCCTTCTGCACTTTCCTTTAATAAATCCCAAGGTATAAAAAAACTGACCTAATTGCTAGATACTAATTGCTATCGTTACTCCATGTGAATAAGTATCACGTTCGCCCTTCATCGGGTATTATTTTCTCCGTTCAATTGTTACTTGTTTGCCGACGATGTAATAAAATACCAAAGAGTTTTTTTTTTAATTAAGGGATATAAAAATGAGTTTTAGCTTTTGCTATCCTGCTTTATCTATATCAAACACATTTACACTGTTAAATTCATTATGTCAAATTATACTCAATTTGTGTTATTATCATGTACGTAGCTCGCCACTGCTCTTACCCAATATATCGTTAATTTGATTAAAACAATAAAGTTAAACAATTTGACTCAAAAAAACACATCAAATTTGGCTAAAGTTTAATTTATTATTTTCTAAACGCAAACGTTAATATGGACGATGTTTAGTTTGAAACAACTACGGAAATGGATTGATTTACATTTGAACATGAAAGTTAAAAATAACAAAATGTTACCATAACAAATGTGGTTCACCATCAATAATTATCAATTGACATGGAAAAATTATTCTCAATTTGCAATATTGTTGAGCGAAATAGATAGGTTTATTTTATTATATTGAGAAAGACTCTGTGAGTTGAAACGTCTATTGTTATATTCTTTTTATGATATATTAAATTAATTTTAAGATTTTAATAAAACATCTTGTATTGCTCGTATATTTGATCGTTGATATTTGAATTGTTTTGCAAACTTTGAGCGTTATTTATTTATATCATTGTATTAACAAAATATTATTTAACTCAAAGGATTGGGTTGTCATTGCTCCTTTGATATTTTATAATACGTTCTTTATTACTCTTAAATTAGATTGTGTCTTGCATTCACGTTTTCGCAAATGTTTATTGCGCTATCGTTCGCAAAAATGTGTATATATATATATATATATATATACACGTTCATACGCATATATACGAGTATATATATGCGTATGATGTGTAAATGTATGGTGTGTGTGATGTGTAAATATACGTGAACACTCGCGGTGTATTGAGCTCGGATCGGTAGGTTCAGGCTAAGCCCAAATGACTATACAGATCAGTCATCTCCGCGAAATACCGAAGAGTATTTTACGTACGCATTAAACCGCGCGTATCGCGCGTATCCTCTGGCGTGGAGTCTCTAGCATGTTTCATCGAATTTTCCACTCTGATTTTTATAACATGCCAAGAGTGCACGTGTGCGTAACGGCGCGCTTTACTGCACGGGCGTTTGCGCGGACTGCAAAATAATTATAATTAAATCGTGCGAGTCAGAAATACGGCGGTATACATACCTGCTGTACGACTTCATTTCTGATCCATTTTGTTACATTTTATTTAATTTTGTTTCATTTTGTTTCACGTTTATAGCTTATTAGGATTACACGACCTGCGGAAACGTAAATTTGACAATTATGTCCAACATTCGCAATGATCTTATTAGTGGTATATCATTAACGCTCGTTGAATGGCATGTTAAAATTTACGCGACAAAATGACTCTTTGAACTCTTGGTAATCGCGCAAAATGTGATGATGCCCTTTGATGTATACGCGATTCCTCTTAAAGTACCATAATATTGAGAGTTGATAAAACGGAAAATTTTGTTTCTGAATTCATTAGCTATCCTAACGAGCAAATATGGCTCTCGAAACTAACTACAAAGTACTTAAATCCTTTATTGGAGGTTTATATATGTATACTCTTTCCTGTCCTCGAAGTAAATATCGCCATAATTAAGTGGAAAATACTTAAGTATATTTAAGACGATTAATACAGTTCCATGAGTTCTGTTGGCTGTCACATCTATCATAGAAAAAAAAAATGTGTGGAGTAGAAAGATATTGCCGCACAAATCAATATCCTCACGGGATATCATCAAAACGTTTCGAATAAAATTTCATACAGACGGCCTTAACTGATTTTATTAAAAAATAAAAAAAGAATTAAATTGAACATTGTTGACGACGTTATATGCTATTTGGAATTGTGGATGCAATGCGGCATACAGATCATTACGTAACACGTAATGATTACATGTACACTAGATAAATTTACCAATTTTAGACATAAAAAAGGTTTTGTGTGTGTTTTTTTTTTTCAGAGAATAATAAATCACGTTATTAAGATGTGATTTTTTTTCATGTGATGTGCATTCAATATCGAAGAAATAAGAAAAAATTAAACAACTTTTTTAATCATTATTATAAAGTACTCTCTTAAAACTTTTCAACTTTTATTTAAAACGTTTTTTTATATCTTTAATAGTTTAAACGATACTCAGGAATTAAAAAATCGATTTTTCTCAAGAGGGAGGATTTCATCCCCTTAATGTACGAGAAAGTACTTATAAAAAAAATACGTGTTTCTTATTTTTGTCTACATTTTAACGTATTCAAAGTTTATTAAAATTAAAAGAGGACATTATAGCTGTGATCTCTAGTCGGAAATAATATATTAATTATTGCTGCGCATAGCGCGAATTGTTTACACGAATGCAAATTTTAATAGAAAAGATTTAATGAAATAACAACCTTTACGATACATATTGTGCCTCTCTTCACGTATGCATTAAGCTTTTATGTCTACATTAATCATGTAATCCGCAATAAATTAAAGAAGAAGAGGAGTTAGCTCGGCGAATTACGAACTTTGTAGCACTTCGGGAGTTCGCCATCCCGCTGTGCGGTGCCCAAGTGACTTTCGTCATGGCGAAGAAGACGAGCGTCGTTAGTTTCCGAATCACGGCGATTCGTAAGACACGAGATTCCTCTTGTAACCGGGAAACGTGTCCTACCTTTTTCCTTTTTCTTTTTCGAGTGTTACTCGCGTGCTCTCTCGGTTGGGTCGACGTTTCGCGGCGGACAGTAAAATTGCGGTTGGGCCGGAACATTGACGCGTACCGACCGCAGTTTCTAACCGAGCGGAACGAAAATGTATCGACGCACCGTGCATGCCCAATTAAATATTGCGAAATACACGCATCTGTTTCGCGGGCCACTATACATAGGGAAGGTCGGCCGTTTTACCTCCCTCCCTCCCTCTCCTCTTCTCTTTAATTCGCTCTTGGATACTCAGTATTTCGGGAGGAAAAAAGAAAAAAAAAAAAAGAGCACCGTTTTACACATATAAATCCCGTCGGGTGCGTTGATGCGTATGCGGCCCGTGGATCAAACGGTCGGCGCGTTCTCGTTTTAATTTAAATTTTTTTTGACGGTGCACAGTGCACTTGTAAATATTTTTGTTTCCTTCGTTTAATCCCCGCCGTTTCTCGTGAACCGAAATATTTCGGCCCGGGCGCGGCGTAGCAACCGCGTTTACGCTTTCGGCGCGTACGCGTTTGTGTATATCGTGCGTGTACACAATTCATGTTGCGAAACTCCGTCGTGCATAATATGCGTCCGTCCACGCGACTACCGGTCGTAGATATTCGACTTGGCCGCTGGCAAAGAGACAACTCTCATCTGCCGAATTTATGGCGTTACCGCGCGACGACCGGGGTCAACGACCCCTTCGAAAACCGACGGGGATGTCCTCGTAATTGGAGTCACCCGGAACGACATGTTGCCGTGAAAAAGCATCACGGCGGATGTACACCATGAATGGGATACATCCGCGAATACGCAGTGCGGCGTGTATACAGAAATAAATGATTAATTAAGGAAGATATCGATTGATAATTGAATTTTCGCGCTCGAAATGTCATTTTCCACGTGTACTTACTTTTCAAACGTTAATCGAGGCTTGGGCATTTGAGAGCATTTAATTCTCTGGGGCTGACGCGAAAATCAGTAACACAGTTACTGATATCGAGTCTGTAAGAGACTCTATTAATCGACCAAGAATCTATCAATCGACTATTTGATTAATTTCTTATGGCCTAAGAAGATTTAAAGCTTAGGTAATGGCTCATTGTAAAAAGAAACCTATAATGTATCTTTATTACTAAAAAAAAGTTACCTAAATTATTGGAAAAAGCATTGAGAAAATAAAACCAGGTATGCCATAACCGAAAGTTAATGGTCAATAATGTAAAGAATATCATTATAATGCTACGTTCGATAAAAATGGGAAAAAAAGGATGTTCTGGCTAGAAAACGATACGTCGAAAGTGAAGAAAGAACCGTTTTAATTGCTGTAGATGTAACGGAGGTGACGTTAGAAGATTTTCTCGCGCGACATAGCAATCACGTTTCTAGTGAAACAAAAAAATATAAGGAACATAATAATGGAGTTCGCCAAGTTTAATTGAATTTTGCCAGGGTTGTGTTATTGGGAGCTGGAACTTATTACCGAACAGGATGCGTGGCAACATGCGTTACGCGCTCGTGACGCGTGAACGTAACGACGGCGCCCTTAGGGCGCGCGTGCGACGAAACATTTAGCGCGCCGTGACAATATCGCACCTCTCGCGAAGTTCCCAGTTAATTTTCCCCGGAAATTTATATCTGTCGCGGACACTGCCATGTTCCCGTAATAGCTCGTTGGACGAGTCTTAAGTCAGCGTACTTCTATGAACAATTAGTCATTTTGTCGCCCTGCGGCTAAGAGTGTCACCAATCAGTCGTTGCGTGATTTCAACGTTATGCTCGCATATTTCACGGATTTCCAAACTGGGAAGATAAAAAGAGATATTACACACAGTTTGCATCCTTGTTAAAATTTCCTGATTTTTTAAAATTTTTAATATATCCGTTAATCTAATGTAATATGATTGTTAGATTATTCAAATATTTTGTGTTAAATCCGTTATTTAACATTTCTTAGTGGTAAACTATACAATTTAGGAGTAATTGAATAATTAATATAAAAATAATACTTTAAAACATAAATTGGGTATAAATTTAAATTTTAATACGAAGAAAAAATGTATTAATTTTACATAAATGTAATTTTACTGAAATATGCTATTAAAATTTTATAATTTTAATTTAACATATTATGAATATTAATTTTATTTAAAAAATATGCTTTCGCAATTTGCTTAAAATTGTGTTAGTGTTACATTTTTGTATTAATTTTTTACATAACAATTGTATATTTATACAATATTTCACTTCCTAATGTATTTATTCTATGTTAAATTAAAACATAAAAATATGAGACACATGAAATGTATATAAAATTTAACACTAATTTGTCAACCGCGCAGTTTGGAAGTGTTTAGCTAGAAGTGTTAGCTAAACGAGCAAAAAAAATACAGCTTGACCAGAAAAAAATTTTAATTTATCTTAATTTAATTATTTATACGCCAATTTTGATTTGTATATAATTCTATATCAATCCGCTGTAATCAAACGCATCGTTCCAAACATATGCTACTTTTCTCTTCGTCTACCGATACATGCCACGTAATTACGATAAACAGTTTATTGCAATCAGCGTTGTATTTTAATTGATTTCTGCGCAAACCGGCTGTACAATCTCTCGTTATTGCACATAAAACCACAACGCAAATTAGCAATTATTTAATGTTAGTCTGTTAAAATTGAATATAAACCCGGGACATATGGTCCTAAGAATTGCATTTTGTTTTCAATATATGTAATTTTTATTCATTTATGTAGAATTTATGTAAACACAATCTGCGTAATACAACACATTCAAAAATTAAAGAAGCGAGGGATACTCGAGGGATGTGTAGAATATTCGAATGAATCGTGAAAATTATAATAATAATTCTCTGCAAATGTTGACAGGGAACTTTATAAAATCGATTATTTACAGAGAAGTGAATATTTTCGACGGTTTTTTTTTTCCGGGGAACTAATGTCGCAAGAGCCAAGAATATGAAAAATTGCAGCTATCTTTGAAGCAAACGAAGTTTGATGGGTGGGTTGTTTACCGGGCGCTGTAACAACGAGTAAAATTAAAATAGATACGTTAACGGGTCAATCGGCGGGCGCGGCACGCGGGGATGCTGAACTTTGCCCTGGCTGCGGACGAACGGCGCGGTATAAGTGGATTGCCCGAAAGTTCGTACAACGTCAGCGCGCGGGAATAAAACTCGAGAAGGGACGGGAATATCTGCGCCGCGGAATTCCGTGAAGAAGAACGGCCGAAAAAGTTGTCGTGGCGCGAAGGAGAGCAACGAGATCGACCGAGGGAAACGAGAAAGGCGGACGCCACTATTGAAAAGTGCTGCGGCGAACGACGCGACGAACGGCATGGGGGATGGCAATTCGGCTGTCACTGATAAAATATCGCGGAAGTGCGCAAAACACATCAGTCGTTTACCGGATCTTCTTACGTCGGGGGGATCCGTTGAGGGCCGTCGCCATTGAAGCGAGATAGAAAACAATTGACCTGGACGTGGCGCAAAATCGCGGCCGGCGAGCAAAATCGCGGACGGCGATCGCTCGCACGGGCTACTGGCGAACGGATATCCCGGATGCGTAGAATTTTATTCACGAACTCTGGCTTGCCTCGCTTTTGCATTGCATCGCTCTTTCAGCTTTGCGAAGTTACCGTCACGCTTTTGAAATTTTGATACAATTGATGGATCTCTGGTTTTTCTGCATTTCTGTAGAGAGTTCTGTAGAGAGAACTTTGAAGGAAAGCCCCTCATTTATTTGAAATCGACGATAAAGCTAGTTCTCGTCTTATTCGCGAAAGAATGAGCGATGTTTCTTGAATGCAATTTCCATTAAAGAAGTTTAGAAATAATGTATTTGTATCTTTCTCGTCTCACACACACTGAAGAAGAGAAACTACATTTTAATAAATATTTGTTTGAATATTATAGTTCTGAGCGAATATTTACTAAATGTAAGTATATTTATTTGATATAAAAACCATTATTTTGATTTAACGCTGTCTCTCTTTTTATCGAGTAAGCATTTATTTATTGTAAGTAAACGTTTGCTCAGTGCAATTCAAAGAAATATATATTAGGATTTAGTAAGCTATCTCGCAACAAAATTGTAGCAGGTAACACCTGAAACTTTAATTCTTCAAAATTAACGTGTAAAAAATAGGTTTCACGATTTCTAAACAGCCACGATCATATAAATAGTAGTTCATAAAAATATCTGAGCGGCTTCGTTTACGGTATACTGTTGTTCGAATATTCCTGCGAACCATGCGAAAAATAATCTAAAACAAATTATCTAAACAAATTATATAAAAATCTCAGAGAAATAAATTTCATTTTGTATTAATCGAATAAACGAGAGTTAGACATTAAAATGAGAATTTTCAAACGATGAGTTGGAAAACGATGTTGGACGCGTTCTGGAAAAGAGGAATAGAAATAATCAGAATCGTTTGCGGAGGACATGTGCACAGTGATGTAATATTACCTTCGTAGCGCGCGCTCGGTTTGCTTCGTGGGAGCGCTAAGTGAGTTTCGCGAGGTAACGACATCGTATTTTTATAAGTTACATGCCAAAAGGGTCTCGTAACCGTTCCACGGCACCGTGCAATCTCAAAGGCTATTGTTTCACCTTTGAAAGTTAACATCAAACTTCATTTCTCGGTGCTGAGGAGTAGCGCTTGCTTCTCGCGACAGCGTAATTCGCTCGTTCGAGATCGTTAGCTTACTAAACCGTTTCGCGAAGAAACGGGAATCGGGCGTTTCGC
The DNA here is from genome assembly GCF_001594115.1 of Trachymyrmex septentrionalis. Taxonomy (NCBI): domain Eukaryota; kingdom Metazoa; phylum Arthropoda; class Insecta; order Hymenoptera; family Formicidae; genus Trachymyrmex; species Trachymyrmex septentrionalis. The sequence goes on along the minus strand of NW_017306059.1, from coordinate 1,436,004 downwards.
AGGCCCGGCGGAAAATGTCACGATGGAGTGTCCGCGACAGTTCCATATCGATCTAGGTGTCGCTATCAAGGAGCGCGCGAGAGGAGTCGGGGAAGTTATATAGTTATTGGCCCCTGCGCAGTTATTGGCCACTCTCCGACTACTGCCGTTGGGGGACCAATTTCGTGGCTCATTTTCATCTAGGCGACTTTAATAATAATGAAGATAAAGTTTTTACTTTCGCGACTGGCGCGGCCGTTACCGTCTACAGCTCGGGTGGGAGCCATTCTCAAAAATGGCTTTACGATAGCTGGCAAATTATACGCTCGGAACGCGAGTGACAATTAATAATGCGTTCGCAAATTGAAGAGTCTGTTGCGCGCAATGAGACAGCCCGAGATACGCGGATACGTCTCTTTCGGTATAACAGAGGAGAATATCTGTGCGTATCCCCGTGTTTCTGAAATGTGAGATACATCGTTATTTTTCAAAGCTACGTTCCATTTTCATTAAACGGTCGTTCGTAATACGAGAATCCCACGCGTTTTATCAGTGCTTAAATTCTCGAATAAATTTTAGAGAGGCTCCTATATCTCTGGAGATTGCTTTTCCATACATTGCTCGTCGAGAAAAAAAGTGAAAATTTCCGAAAGAAATTTTCGCCGTGATCGACACAGAATCTAATTTATCTAATTTTTTTAATATGAACTTCTAAGTTTTTCAAAATCATCGAAAATTTTTTTTTATAACATTATCCAATACAATTCCTCAATGAGGCAATAAAGTCATAACCATTGCAACTACAGAAACGCCGATGCAATATGATTCTGTATAGCCGTTCGCGGTAGATATCGGTGGATCAATTCTATCCCATTATTAAACCGGGCAAAACCACCTGGCTCGCGCAACATCAAGATTGTCCGAACCACCGAGTACACTTAACATCCGGTTCAACGCACGCAGCTCGTACCGACCCATGTTATATTGCCTTCATGAGCCATGCGCAAATACGTACGTGCCCAATCTGAGTGTGCACTGTGCGAGGGCGGCATTGGATAGATACAGCTCTGACCTATGGTTATGTCGTGCGGCGTAAGATTCGATTTAGCAGTGTTTGTGGTTTATCAAACTTTGTGCCTATCGCACGATACCAGCTTGCGATTCCGAAGCTAAGCTTAAATCGCGCTTATAGCGATGGCGATACCGATTTCAGTCACATCAGAGACTAGATAGTGAAAAATTATATATCGCTAAGAGAATCTCTAATTTAATTTATTAATGTCTGTTTGATCGTACTAGTCACATTTTAATTATTTCATATACATTATGAATGTTATGATCATTAAAGAAATCTATATTCGCGCCTGTAGCAATGTAATTTTCCCTCTATAATACTGTAATTTTCCAATGATAAATTAATAAATAAAAATTATTAAAATATGATGAGTATTAATTTAATAAATCTCATTAAAAGTAACAAGTTTCTCTCCTTTTAATTAATTTTATTATTAGGAAGTCATTGTGCGCTCCACGAATTTCTCAATTATCTCACGTTACATTATCACGTTACATTATCTTTTTATAAACAGATACGATATTTCGTAAAAATGTAGCTATGCTCTTTTAATATAAAATTATAATTAAATAATTTTTGAATTATCCATTTTTTTAATATAAATGAGGACGCGAAGGATGGAAGCAGGAAATTTTATATCTTATAAAGCTAGCATATACGTTAAAATTAGCATATGAGTTAGCATGCGTTGCAGAAATGAATATTTAAATTGCAAAGTATTGATATGTGATATTATACTGATAGTAATGTTAACACAGATGGTTTTTGTTCAACCGCATCTCTTTACAAAATTTTGCTATTACATAATATAGAACGTAAACTATTATATAACGTACAAACAGAACATATGCAAATAAAAATAATATTTTCAACAATATTTGGAAAACATCCCATCAAAGGTTACGCTTCGGAACAAATTTGACCACTCAGCGATAAATTAATCTCATGCTGGTAGTCGACAGATGTATTTCCCACTTGCATCTCATTTCGTGAAATTAAAAACTGCGAGTTCTCGGAATGCATTATAAAATTTAAGTATATACATGGAAATACTTATCATGCTCGTTAGCCTTTCCGGAGAATTTTTTAAAGTAAATTAATGTCGAAGTGTCTCAGGATGGCCAGATAGATATCTCATATTTTTAATTTGCTGCATTTTTGCGGATTAAAACTGCTATTTAATAGCTTATTACACAAACTATGTAAAAAATAAAAGATAATAAAATATTAAAAAGGAAAACAAAATAGAAGTGAAAAATAACAATAACGTTTAAATCGATTTA
>NW_017306059.1:1432759-1433567 GCF_001594115.1 Trachymyrmex septentrionalis | reverse complement strand
ATATATATATATATATATATATATATATATATATATATTTGTATATGAATGTTATTCCAATAAAAATACTTCACAATGATTTACGCTTCCTTGCAGAATTTATATATATTCTGAATATCGATATATCGAATGTACGGCAGATACAGGCAAAAAGAGACGGAGATGTGGAGACGTACGTTCGTCAAAGAGAAGCACAAAGGCGCGAATATGTTCATTATGAAGAATGCGTCACCGATAAGCTCTCGGCAGAACGAAATCGCACATCCAGTTTACAGACAGATCTTCTATTACGTCCGATACGCGTCCGGGGAGAACACACTATCTGAACATGTCAATTATGCCCCTGGTCAATCCCCTGGTCATCGCCCCCTTCGCATCTGCCGAGTTTCACGAATCAGTGTCCCGTATATGCTTGGCAAATGCGAATGTTGAAGCCTGCCTGCCCGCACCCCTTCACCCTGCAGCCATCACCGTCATTGCAATGTACAATCGGTTCACTGTTCATAGGTCCTGCGCAACGATCTCCGTTAATTATTGCGGGAGACGCGGCAAATGTATACGCGTGCCCCCGGCCTTCTCCGATCTCTCCGATCCATCATACAGCCGAAAAATGACGGGAATTGTCGTGCAAATTAAATCATTCGTGGCGCAAGAGCGATTTTATATCGTCACGCTGTTCGCGATAGGAACCAATCTCCGAATCACTGGTTTTTAAAACCAATCCCGACGCCGCGGATTTGTACAAGCATATAAGTTGACGGCTGACATTTCGCAAACGGACTAGCAACGCCGTTGACGCTTGCAGGTC
>NW_017306059.1:1419498-1432659 GCF_001594115.1 Trachymyrmex septentrionalis | reverse complement strand
GGGGGGGGGGGGTGTTTTTTTTTTTTTTTTTTTTTTTTAAGTGATATTCGCGCGAATTGTGAAAAACAGAGTTTTGCGCCACGAATCGATTGCACGCAAAAATTTCGCGATAAATACCAGCGTCGAACACTTGAAAATAATGGAATATACACTCTATGTATCCAGAACAAGTTATCGATTTGTTTGCTCGAATAATTGAAAGGTTTATGCGGTCATAACGTCCGGAAGCCTACAAAAAGATTTACTTACCATTAGTGTTTTTTTTTTCCATTTTGCGCATATTCCTTTTTTTCTTTTGTTGTTTATAAGAATATATTTTTATCATAATTCTTTTTTTCTCAGCTCTAATTTTACTCAGCTTACACAGGGAAAAAACGATTTTACTAAAGTATCTGCATGCACTGAAAAAATGACGGTGTATCAATAGCATTATTTTAATTAAAAATAATCTTGTTAATTAATAATAACAATATTAGTAAAACAAATAAAATTTTATCGAAACAAGAGCACGACGTATTTGTTTCATTAATAGTCATGAATTAATAACATTTTCAATTAAAATAATGCTATTGATATAACATCATTTTTTTCATTGCAATATAATTTAGCTAAACACAGATTGAAAAGTAATTTTGTTTGGACCATCAAAATAATTACGAAAGACTCTCGAAATAAATTGCGAAAATGTTAAAACTTTTAGCAACAACACTTAAGCATTCATTATTTTGATGCTCCAAAATTATTTTCAGATCTGTATCTAGTTAAATTTTTAGATACTTCAACAAAATTTTTCTTTCAATATAGTCAACAATATTCATTTTTTCAATAAGCCTTATAGTATGTTAAACATATACATAAATTGCGAAAATGTTAAAACTTTTAGCAACAACACTTAAGCATTCATTATTTTGATGCTCCAAAATTATTTTCAGATCTGTATCTAGTTAAATTTTTAGATACTTCAACAAAATTTTTCTTTCAATATAGTCAACAATATTCATTTTTTCAATAAGCCTTATAGTATGTTAAACATATACATAAGGAGAGAATTGTAAACATGCCTAAATCTCAATTATTTCGATTGTTCTATTTCAATTCTCGCTCGTCGCTTCCAACAAGCGAGAAAAATAACGTAATCCGAGCATACATCAATGGTGTTATCCTCAAGCGACTCTCTCTCTCTCTCTCTCGGAAGATATCCGTGGCTCCAGCGATACGCCAACTCACGCCCCAAAGTAAGACTATTATTTTCCTTCAGCATTCGTCCCGCTCAACTCGATACGTGCGATCCGACAACTTGAGAAGATATTATTATTTCTCTTCTACGTTTCCCTCTCGTCCTCGCTCACCTTCTCCAGTCTGATTCCCCGTTTTGCAGAAATTGTGCAGCCACCTTCGAGCTTCGATCGCTGCACGCGTCCTCTTTCCTGTTCGGTTCGGTATATCGTTCTGGATGTTAACGGCGCGCTTATCTCGCTGAAGCTGAAGTAGTTCGGGCGCCAACTACGCCCTCGTAATTACTCTCGCCTCCACCGCCTGCCTTCGTAAATAATCATTACTGTTTCGAGGACAAGCGATGCCGTGTATACAAGGTATTCCCGCTTCTCCGTACTTTGACTCAACTGTGTATTAACTCGAACCAAAAATAAATTTTCCTCGTTCAAACGTAGAAAAAATAATTAACAAAACTGCTCGTTAAAAGAATTTAATATTTACATGATAAATTGTAAATATGACTGCATATTTGAAGATACAAAATGGTATAATTTATGTATAAACCTGCACTGAAAAAAATGTATTAATTTTTAATAAATATTTGAGTAGTAGAGGAAAGCCGTCTATTATGAGATAGCAGCGCTTAATATGAGATAACAGCGTTTCTGCTAAACTAATAAACGCTATCTATAAGTTTCATCACGAATTTATTGCTCTCGAATTGAAAACTATTTAGTGGAAAAATTATTATTATAAATCATGCCTGTAGTTGTAAAAAAAGATTTTAGAATTTGGGATGTCTTCAAATTTCATTGAGATGAGTCTTTAAACCTTGTTTATAATTTAATAAATAAATATTTGGCAATACATTTTTCTAAATAGTTTTTCTAACAACTAAGATCGTACTAATAGAAAAATATGGGATATGTTGAATTGCTTAATTACAGAAGTTAGATTTGATGATCGTAAAATCGCAAGGCGTGGAAATAGTAAGATTAGATATCCAGGGTATTTCTAATATGAAATAACCTATACTGCTATGTCATAGTGAAAATCGTTGCTAAAGTATAAATGTTATTGTACAATAATAAAAAGGAATGAACATCGAGTGCCTGTTTCTGCTATGCTTGGTTCTAACTACCTGAAAACGAGTCCTACAATGCATCGCGTGCTTACTTTGCGCGTACATTGCCTGTGTCTGTTTGTATTTTAGAAACATTATATAAAATTTTTTAATTGCAATATTGATATGCTTTGCGTTTTATAATCGATTTCTCGGAACATCTCATATTTTTTTTCGCACTTTTTACATTTCTTCAATTAAAAAACAAATACAATTTAAATTAAATTTTATATAACATTATCTTAAAGCTTATTAAATTCCTTTCAAAATGATTTATTATTTTTTTAAATTTTGCTCATAGACTTGTAGCATTTATCCAAAATATACTCGGCACCTCTATAATAACATAGAGATCTTTTCTATACTAACTAAATATTTACTAAACATATATTTATTTAGTACAGAAATCATTAAAGTATCATGTTTTTTATTAAGTAAATATTTATTTGCCGTAAGTAAATGTTTAGTTAGTACTGTGCGAATAAATAGTTATTAAAATTTTTCAGCGTGTTAAATACACAATTAAAAAAATTAACTTATTTTATTTTATCATTTTAAAATCATTATTAGTAATAAAATAAGGCGTAACCTAATAACCGTTAAAAACTAGAAAATGACTTTGAAAATACATAAACAAAATATAAACGTTATTGCAAGACACCCTATATATCCAGACATATTACTGAATCATCCTCAACATAGCGTGACTTGTACTCCGATTGTGCGAAGCAAACCCGTGTATCCGTAGGCCGCTATAAAAAATATTAACAGCTGTCGCAAGATATCCTATCGTATATTGTCTCATTAAACCAGACTCTTTCTCGGGGTTATTGTTCTAGCGACTCCCATACGTACATCTATCTACCCGGAAACGCGCAGTAAGGCCTGGCGAGACGTCGAAATAATATTTTATTATTCGCCCACATCGTTAACGACATAGCAATAATTCCACGGTTTGCTTTCAGTGAACCCTTTGCGTTACGCTGCCGTAATTATCCTATTGTTACGGAAGATTGAATCGTTCTCCTTTTGCGCGTATAATTAACGCACCCGGCGCCATACCGGGTAGCTGTATTCTCGCAATAATTTCGCGAGCTCAAAAGAATCCGCGGAAAACGGCGGCGCGGAGGAAAAGGCGCGGAGGAAATATGATATCGGCCGGGGCACTTCCGCATTCGGACGCGTTATAATTACCGATAGTAACCGCAATCGCGTTAGAAACAATGATACATATTTCCCGCGGAGGTGAATTTATTAAACGCAACGGGGAAATTGAATTAATCCCACGCGGATGCGAGGAAAAGGTATATACGCACGATCGGTGCGTATCCCGTCCGTATTTTCTCTTCACCGTATTAACTGCCGGTATTTGTACTACGGAAGTATTTCCATATATCCCCCTCTGTCCCTCTTCACCCCTCGATAAAAAGCACACCATCAGTTTTTTACTCCTGCACTCCCCGTTCGGTATAATGTGCGAGAATACCACCTGCTGACGCGAATTTCCACGACGCGATCGGATCCCGCCTACGTGCCTATTTATTTCCCCGCCTTCCCCGCCGCAGCGCGTTTCTCGATCGGTCCGGGAGCCGAATGGCGAGGGGCGAAATGGGAAATGATCGTCTGAAGCCGTGTCGGGGCAGAACGAATGCTGATGGGCTAGCATTACGCTCTACCGATATAATTTGCCCGCCAAATTCCAGACGGGCGATGCATGTTGGCGTTGCGTAGCGTTACAGCGTTGCGCCGAGTTACAATGTATTAGCCGTATACCGGACGCCGCCGGTCTAAATTACACGCACGTTACTGTATTAAATTCCGCGACAGAATGTACGAGGCAAGCGGGTGGGCAGGCAGGCAGGCAGGCAGGCAGGTATTCGGATCGTTACGAACACGTGGGACATTAAATTCTAGGAGAACTTCTGCGGCGGTCCTGACAGGCTGACAGTCGTAGAAATAGTTCCGCTCGGTTACAATATCGCGCTACGTCCGCGCGCGAACTCTAGCCCGGTCGGTGCCGCGTCATGTAAATACGCACCTTTTATTCATTTAATTAATCCCACGGGCGCCGGCATGACGTAATGATAAAAAATACGGGGATGGAAACAACTGCGAATCGTGCTTACCTCTCGGACATTCGCTAATTTCGCACGTCCCTCATGATTATTATTTTTTAATTCGCTTTTACCGTGCGAAACGTTCGAATCCGGCAGGCGGACGGAATGGAGCAATCTGCGTAAGATATTTAATGAACATTGAATTTATATCCTTATCGTAAACTTAGTTATATTTTAAATAGATATTTCTTCTTTTTAAAACGGCATCATGCGCTTTTTGAAACTAAATTATTTATTACTTTGAAAAATTTTTTCGTATAAGTATATTATATATAATGTATGTAAGTTTGTAATTTCATTGAAAATTATATGATGTTTGGAAAAAATATTTATGCGCGTTAATTTGAAAATAAATTATTCGCAAAAAAGATGGCTTCGTTAAAATATCTAAAAATTTAGCTAGACACGGATCTGAAAATAATTTTGACGAACCATTCGAATAATTACGTAGGACACTCAAGCTGATTACTAAAAATGTCAAAACTTTTGTGAAGCGTTGCTCATCATGCTTCAGTTTCCTACGTAATTATTTTGATGATTTAACAAAATTATTTTCAGATTTGCAATTGAATTTTTAGATATTTCGGCAAAATCGTTCTTTCTGTATTTAAATGTTTTACGACGCATTTATTATATATTGAACGATACGCGCGCGTGACACTTATTACCGATACTAATAATCAAAATGACATGTTCGTGCACTATATATGTATATCTGGAAGAAAGTGAAAGTGCAGTGAAGTTTAGACGCGTTCGATTGTGAACGCACAAAGGTTGCATTCGCGCATGGCAGACTCGCTGAACTGGTTTTGCGATTAGCCTGCTGATTGGGGCTACTCGGCCGAGCGATATTCCTATGTAATGATCGAAGGACCGTGAATGTTGGACCGCAGTTGCACGTGGAGGAAAGAGTTGCGGCACGGTAGAAGCTTGCGAAATTAGTACGATGTTTATATCGCTATTCCTTCTGATATGAAACTGGATTTCTCTTTAAGAATGCCCCATAACATAAAAATAAAATTTCTCTTACAACCACAATATGAAAGAAAATTATATGTGTGTGTGTGTGTGTGTGTGTGTGTGTGTGTGTATATATATATACATTATTACGATACTTTTCCATAGATAATTACGCTGATCAACTGATAGACGTTTGTTATATATAATTTTGCAAAATAATGCGTACAACAATAATGCGTGCACTTGACATAAATTCGCAACGGGCTCGCGACTGCAAGCTACAGTTCCGTTGCACAATTGTCGGTTTACCGAAACTGGTCTGATTCGATATTAGAATAATATTTGGAAATATTTCCAGTGTATCGTTACGGTTGCGCGCGCGACTGCGGGATATCGGAAAACGATTACAACATAATTCACAGCGGCGGCGATAAAATTTAATTACACTTTGTGTAATTTAACGTGCCCAAGTGTGAGCTTCCGAGGCGCGGATTTATGGTACCACTTGTGCAGACGCTGGAAATATTGAATATTAAGGTGATTTGGATGCTAATGTATCTCGTAATCGTGTATGCTATCATAACGCCCGATTTCTAATGGTTTCGATAACTTTGGATACGCCGATAATAATTTCGGGTGTCATGAACGGTTATAAGCGTTTTGAGAGAACGATTCGTAATGTACTTAAAACGTCTCTGCCATAATTTGAATCACACGCTGCGAATCCTTTATGCACGACTAATCACGAACATTTGTTTTCGGACTAATGCAGCTTTAATTTGCTTTTATATTAAGGACCGTGGGTTAGATGATACTCTTTTGTTTTCTGCGAATGCGATTCTCGCAAAGGATAAACTAGCAAAAGAATGTTTTAAAGGAAAGGAAAACATCGCGGGACAAATATATGTAACTAGAGCGCAATTCTAATTCGTTCCCGTCGTATTTTTACGTCGCCTTACCTATTTCGGCCGTTGGTATTGTTGCCTCGAAGTTAGGTGGAAAGCACGAAAGCAACAAGACTTGACCCAGAATGCATGTATCTTTGGTGACAGAAACCTCGTTTAGAGGATAAAGGGTATCGGAGAAGCATGTATGGAGGTTCATAACGAGTAGAACAAAGACTTTACCGCTATTATCAAGAGATACGGTCAACGCACATACATTGCAGTATCAAGCAGCAATTACTAAACAAGTTAATTTTTCACGTCAAGAACAGAAATGTTCCTTTTCTGTTATACACTCTAGGTAGCATAATTACCAAGATTATTTAATATTAAACGTTTGAAAGCTGTAACAAAGAATAGAAACGATCCAAGAAAAAGTCGACTCGTTAATTAAGATTGACTCGTCCTATCTATTTAGCGTTCAACCTTATCAGGTTGCCGAGCGAACGAAAATTAACCCGATTTAAATCACGAGCATTATGAGGAAGAAATGAGAGAAATTTAAAGATAAGAAAATGCTACACAGTCGAAGCTTAATGCGTTAATAACGGGACGCGGTACGCGGGTAATAAACTCTTGTCGATTCTCCAAACGCCCCCAAGATGTTCTCATAATGCGCGTAACACATCCGTGAGGCAAACATCACTGATAGCGTTGCATTGCTTTGGAACGTCTTGAGCGTTACGGAGAATACACGTAGAATATGCACATAACAATTCAAATGCCTTATGCAGAGCGGAGCAGCGACTGCACCAGCACCAGCACCAGCAGCAGCAGCAGCAGCAGCTTTAAAGACCACGCTACAGGACGTCGTGAGAGCAACGTTACTACGATAGTATATCAGGTATATTCCATCCACGGTATACTGACGAACATTTGGCATTCGTATTATTCTTCCTCCCCTCGGTGTACATTCACTGGTACCTTGTTCTTCGTGAATACATAAGATACAGGAGGTCGACATTTTGTAGATGAAACATGAATATTTTAGACTCGAGAATACGGGAAGCGTTGCAAACAAATTTTTTGACTGACAAACACGAAGTAAATTTTTTCCTAAGGAAAAACTTAGAACAAGGCTATCCTATGTTGCAACTATTTTATAATTCAGTCATTACATTTTGAATTAAAATTCCAGGCTAAGTTTTTGCTTAAAAAACTTTAAAAATATTTTAAGATTTTCTAATTTTATTTTTCTATCTCCTTCAATAACTTCTTCGTTTGTATATTCAATCACATAAATTATAAAAACTCATTAATACTTTACATGTTGTTATTGACAATCGCTAATATATATCGATAATGAACTACTAATATTGATTATTAAAATACATGAAAAATGTAATTAACTGTATCTTTAGTGAGTTACACAGAATTTACTTCTAATAAAAGATACTTTAAGTATAACGAATATAAACGTGAAAAGATCGTCCAAGAAATGATAAATCGATATGTAATATTCTCTTTTGGAAAAATAATAGCTCAAAGGTGTATTTCGCTTGCTGCCTATTCCAGCAAATCAAACTAAAGATGCTATAAACTTTCCACAAGAATGTTCTCGTTGTCCCATACGAGACAGTCAGAAACGCGCGATAGTTCACATACAGAACAGAGAGAGAGAGAGAGAGAGAGAGAGAGAGAGAGAGAGAGAGAGAGAGAGAGAAAGAAAGAGCTAACTGTATACTTTGGAACTGATGTACAACTGTATATAAGAGTCATGCACGGTCGCGGCGATACCAGGCATTTTTCTTCCTCGACGAACCGGCAAAATTTTGATATTCCGGTCTCGCGCTCTTCAATCTTGCGCATACTCTTACGGATATCACATATTTTATTCCATAGCGTTTGTGATCCTCGCATTAAATGGAGCATACTAAGAATATCTTCTCTCTGTAAATCATGCGAAAGAATTTGACCATCGCCACAAAGTCGTCGAGCGTTCGCATATTATGCACTCGCCATCTTATTCATATGTAATGAAAAAGGTTGTGTACATATACACATAAGGATTTACTGAACGATATCTTTCTTCGTGAAAAATAAGTCCATTCCATATCAGCTTTTTATGTACTTTCAACTTTTTACGCAGCAATGTTTTTCGTAATAACAATTGTAAGCAAAATTACCATGAAAAGATTTAAGAGTTTTTCACAAAATTTTCCAGAATCGTATGAATAATATGCATTATCACGATTCCCAGAAATATATGCATATGTTCAATCTATAATGTTAAATTTAACCTAGTTTAAGTCACCACTGCTCCTACTCAATAAATCGTTATTTTAAACTAAAACAATATATAATGTCAAATTTATCTATTGTTTTTAGTATAAAATAACAATAGATTATTAATTAGATTAAATTTGATACCATAAATTTAACATATATGTAAGGAATTAAGATGTTTCAAATTTTTTAAATATTGATTTCAAAAGGGATTATAAATCAATTATTGGATATTTCGGCAAAATGATATAAAATTGTATATAAAGAAAGTCGTGAAAAGATCGCAGTTATTTTCTCTTTGGAATTCGAGTAATATCACATCTAAAATATGAATATACATTAGCTGCTTAATCAATCATAGCAACCAGCGTCGAGCGCTGCTTATACCTCTTATTACGAATGTATGGAGAAAAAAGGGAGAAACGAGTCTTTTCTTGAGTGCCGGAACAGATTTCAGAGATCCTGTACTTCCTCATGCAGAAGCTTTTCTTACTATGAAGACTACTAAAGTAAACTGGGTCAAAAAATAAAGCAAGGTAGCTGTAGCGCATTTCTGTAGGAAGGACTACGTAATCTTGAGAAGCTTTCGCTTGAAAAATATATGCAAATATCTAGGAATCAAATTATATTGTTTGTCTTCGTACGTTTATAAAACTTAGAAGGGTAGAATCTCATAATACAATTATACTAGCATTAGTATACATTGTGTTATACCATCTATTTATGTTAAAGCAAATTACTCCAATAATTATATTTGTGTTATAACGCTCGTGCACACGTGCAACTTTGATATTGTGAAAGAACGGTATAATATTGTAAAAGTTTACGTAGCCATATTTAGAGGAAAAAGTGATAATCTCATTTTTTGTGTAATTTTTTTTTAGCTATAAAATATTTAAGTCATTGATATCGCAAACCATAATTTATTGATTTAAGTTTAACTAAAATTTAAGATACATTTCAAATGGTTAAGACATTTCATAAATGAGAAAAATTGTTTAAATAAAAAAAGACATTATGTTGTGGCTATCTGAATGTAATAGTAAAATGGGCCGTCCCTATATTTTTACAGAATCTGGTTTCTTCAGGTCTATTTGCACTTCCTATGAAGTCCGAATAGCTTGAATTCATAGAAAATTCTGAAAGTATTGAGATATTATCAGATTTCGAAGGTTCTTTTCATGAATATGTTCTCCAAGCAATATTCTTGCGTTGATCCTGTCTTCGTGAATGTTTACCATGAACACTTTTTCGCTTCGCAGATATCTCTAGGGACTTTTTAAAATCATTTCAAAATGATAACAAGGTTTGTAACGAAAAATAACACTCTGCAATGTTTTTTATTAAAAATTCAAGAGTTTACGTTACCCACTAGTTAAAAGGCCTAATTAAATTAATAATACAAACATTTATAAAATTTACATTTAATTATGTCTCAACGAAAGTATAGTTATGCGAAGTTATTCAAGCTTACTTAAATCTTCTCAAAATAGAAAAATAACACTTTCAAAATTAATTTAAGATAACGTTATTTACAAAAAGTTTAATAACGTTAAACTTGATATTAAAAACTATACAAAAGAAACTTTGATATACAACGTAATAGATAAACTTCAATTATTAACAAAAAGGCCATGTCAATTGTAGTGCGACAATTATTTCACAACTTTGATACCTGTCTACAAGAACAAAGTAATTAACAAAATAATACTTAAAAATCTTTTGCAAAAGATAATGTTGATTGTAACAGAAAAGTCACATTAGCAGCAGGGGCTACATTACCACTTTTTCCTCTACAATATAAATATCGGCTAAATATTATGTTCGGTTAAATACTATTTCCATTGTGAGTACTGTGCCATATTGTCACGATTCGCTATTGTCTAGCATCTCACCGTACGGAAAGCCCACGGTACTTTGAGCAAAGCAATTAACGATCGTATCGAAGCCATTCGGCGTATCGTTGACTGTCGTACACGTGTTGTCCGAGAGACGATTACATAATCGTTAAATGTATCGTCGATAGTACATATTCCATTACGCGGACCACTGATTCGCGGAATTTCACGACGATATTGGCGAAGGGAGTTTTCGAGATCCGCGGTGTGTCCTGGCGGGGGCAACATCGAAGATAAGGCGAGATTGCTATTCGTAACGATACACAGAAAGTATGCAAACAGTAGTCGAGATTTGTACATGTAGCAAAGAGATCACAGAGCTATGTAATAGCGATACTTTGATATAGAGAGAGAGAGAGAGAGAGAGAGAGAGAGAGAGAGAGAGAGAGAGAGAGAGAGAGAGAATACTTCCCTTCCCTCTCGTACTGACGAACTGACGGACCTCAGTATTTCCTGTCAAATAATGGCACGTCTGGTCGATCATCGTTGCGGGTGTATCAACATGTAAACGTAGATAGGAAATTGTGGTTGCGTATATCGAATCGCGGTGTACACATGACAAATCGAAGAGCTGCTCTCTATAATACGTTGGAGACAGCAATCCAATAACATGTTCGGGTGTTATGTGTGTAACGAAATTACATAAAACAAAACGTATAATCTCAGAAATATCAAAAGATATTTCAGCACGTCTCATATCGTATTAACTTGTATATCATCGAACTAGCTTACATTACAAAATCTGACAATACTTTCGACTCTTGCTAGCGGAACTGGAAGGCATATAAATAATATTTAACGCCGGATATTGCACAAAGGAGTCTAGTAATAAGTCCGATGGAGCACACTTTGACGACATACGTCGTCGTTGAGGAGAGATCATTTTCTCGGATCCGATGAGCGGCGCACAAAGAGCTGTCTGGCATTATGTGGCGCCGCGTAGAAAATATTAAAGATAATACAGAATTGCGCGCGGCGAGAGAGAAGACGGCTTAACCATTTTCTCCCATACACGAGAAAAGCTAGTTCGACGGCTGTATCGCGAGCGGAGTTGATAATACGGGAACCACTAACGCAACAGTTGCAACTTGGCAATTCGTAGTATGCATTCTTCTTCCGCCAGAGGCGGCATACTTCCGGCACTCTCGTGCTGCTGCGGTCTAAAATGTTCCAGGCAGTCACTTATCACGGATACTTATGGTTGGTACTTAATGTACCGCTGTTCCGCGGAATCACGACGTTCTCGGAGATAACGTTGTGACGGACGCCGCTTTGTTATACGAGAAACCATAGATGTTGACAAAAATTCACGATGCGCATTGACTTCAAAAAAAAAAAAAAAACTTCTTTTTTAAAATAAATACAATTTTTCTGGTCGCGGCGAGAGGATCATCGGAGCATCTCGTGGCTAGCGACAAAAAAGTATTCCAATATTTATCCTTTCAACAAAATTAATAAATTAATAATTTTAAATATACCATATAAATACCATTAAATATATCATATTTCTTATAAAGTATAGGTAATCCGACGATAAAATTATTCAGCACAACTTCTAATTATGCAGATAGAATTTGTATAAATTATATAAATTTATCCGCTAAAAAAATACTCGTGCATGTTTTAAGTAGAACAGCTATTGTAAATGTTTTACTAAGCCATAGCGAAGTGTTCTACTTTATGACTTGCGGCTATTGCAAACTCGCTAAATAACAGCGCAATACCGCGTGTAAAAAGTTAACAATAGCCGTCGAATGTCGGGAAATTGTTAAACGACGCACGTCGCTTTCGCATGCATCAGCTTTGCTGCAATTTAAACTGTGATTCAATTGTAACTTTTTAACTGGTTGCCATTGATAACGGCCTCACATATTGCGAAATAAAATATAATTTGATGAGCTTGTCTCTGTACGTTAGCAATTGTCTCGCACAATGATATACCAGCGTTACAAATGCTTGAATCAAACTGAAAGAGCTAACTTGAATCGAATCGAGAAAATCATGTAAATTGTGATCCAATTTGCGTTTTGCAAGGATAGTTATCATTGAAAACGTCGCGAACTATGATGGATACTGTAAATAAAACTACCTAATTTAAGTAAGTAAATATAATCTAAATTAAAAATATAAATTAATTTTTATATGTGATTATCAAATTAATTCACTCTTTAAATACGACATTAATTGTAACGGTAGAGATAAACTTCTAATACAATTGGACAAAAGGTGATTTCTTGTACAAAAGAGTCGTAAATGTAGAATAAACATTTTTCTTTATTTCCGAAAAAATCAAGTTTGAGTCACGCGAGCAAAAACTACTTTCTTTGTACACAAAGACGTTGTCGTGCAACTTTCTTGGCCAAGAAAGGTGTTATTAAGATTAGTTATCTACCTTATTCATAAAATTTGGATTTCATACTGTTCCCAAAGTTCAAAAACATGATAAAAGATAAACGTTTTCAACATGTTGAGGACATTTAGAGAAATGTGTCGGGTGCTTTAAACAGTACTGCAACTACCGACTTCAAAAGTTTTAGAGCTTGTACCAAAAATATGTGAAGTGTAACGGTATTGTAGAAGACTACTTTGAAAGATAAAATATAACATTTTGTTATCTGTGTGTGAGATGTTTGTGCTTTTTTAATGTGTAGTCTAGAAATTTTATTGTCAGACTATAT
>NW_017306059.1:1415150-1419398 GCF_001594115.1 Trachymyrmex septentrionalis | reverse complement strand
ATGTATATATTACGAATAATATCGAATTACGAGACATCTTAAATACGCAACAAGGGGGAAAAAGATCGAGTTGCATGCACAGCGAATTGTACTCGCAGGAATGACGTTAATGTAGAATGTAGTAAAGAAGCGGTACTCGAATGTTGAAGTATTTTTCTTCCCCCCCGATACACAAAGTGACAAACTTCAGCCCCGCGTGCGCTCCTTAGCATTCCCTCGCATACTCTCATTCTTCAAAAAAGATGCCGCGCCGCGCCGCGCCTGCCTTTCTCGACTTTTTCCTTTTGTACACGGCACTGTTGCTTGCTTTTATGCGGCAGTTGTCGGCCGGTAACTCCTGGCAACTCGCAACACTCATGGCTACAACAGCGAGCGCAACAACTAACTGAGGGTAGAGTCGACGAGCTCAATTATTTTCGACATTCCTCACGCCTTGAACTGCGAAATACATGTGGGTTGCCACATTACGTGTTGCATTTTTAAGCAGTGAGAAAGGGAAAAATGAAGAAGAAAATGAGAAATTTGACACTCTGGACAAGTGTTTTATTAAAGAGATGTTGCAATCGTGTTTATTGATCCTCCGAAGCTGACGCCAAAATTTGTAACACAGATTACTGACGTTGAATCTGTAATTGTGACCCATTTGATTTATTATTAATTTAAAGTCAGTTAATTAATTTCAAAGAACTAAACGCAACTCATAAAATAATATAATTCGTATACTGAGAAAAATTTCTGATCTGAGAAAATTCTGGTCATAGAATTCTGATTATCTTAACTAGAAATACAATACATTCAATGACAAATTCTTATTTATTCATTTTCAATCAGAATTCCAATTAATGCAACAAGAATCTTACTTAAATTTTTATGCATGAAAAGAATAAATACTAAGTATATTTTAATAAGAATAATCCAAATTTGTAGATGTAACATGTAGAAAATTGAATTGACGTTTCTGACATTTATAATTAAGTAGGTTCTGTAAAACCATCGTCAATTTCGGAGAATTAATAATTTCCACAATTGTATCTCTTTCTTTTCATTCGAAATGCTTAACATTAAACAATACGTACGAATTTAGACTGTTGAGAAAAAAATTTAATTAAAGAAGAGAAATCCTACATTCGCTCAACTTTACATCGCCCGCATATAATTCGGTTAAAATTTCTATAGACATTTAATTGCGAAATACAGTTGCGAGATACAGCACGCATAATCCATGTACGCCGTGCGAGAATATCGTTCTCTTGACGAGAGAATAATTATTCTTATTACTTTCTTTTGCTCCAATCGCTTTACTTACGTTAAGCCGCACAGCAGGCTTCTACATTATGCGGCGCACACGTCTAAGCAGATTGTAGAAGATGCACTACGGAACGTACACGCTGCACGCGGACCACTCAGCAGCGTCGAACGTGTACCTTGGATCCGGCTCGCGGATTTGCTTGAAAACCTATCTCCTGTACCTCGCGCCTACGTAATATCTACGTCACGATAACTCGACGACTACGAAGTACATTAATCCTGCTAAATAATTCAGTACTTCCTCGTTCCCAGTCTGTGCCGATGAAGCACGAGTTTACGCTAGCGATTGTCGTAAATAATTATTTGCGATTCACGTAGAGATCCGACCGTTCTAATGACCGTTCTATTCCCAATACAAATTAACTATGGGAGATTTTGCTTTGCAAAATAAATGTCGGAAAATAAATTTACTTTTCACGGAATTGACCAAATTGTACGACATTTAATTGCGTTCCCCCGCAATTGAGGTCGCTAAGGAACAGAGTTCATTTGTATTACAAGAAGGAATTATTGCAGGAAAGACAATACGTTAATTAATTTCTTGCGAAAATCAATGTCTTTTAATTCAACAAACTACGTCACGTCGTTTTAGGTACGAAGCTGTTTGTCAAAAATAAGTTTATCTCTCATTATACGTGATAAAAAGGAAATTATGATAAAATTGCAAAAATACAATCACGATGTATGAATACTGGCATACGATGAAACTAATTAATTTGCGAGAATGCGAGGACAATAAAACGCGCCGCTTTTAACGCTCGTACTTCTCACGCATCCAACGGCCGGCGTGCATGCGTTATACGCTGCCGTCTCTGTATCGCTGTAGATCATGTCACAAGCGGAATAGAGAAGTGGCCGACGAGCTTCGTTACTTTCTGTCAGGCTGTATTCATTACGTTGCAATTTACGCTATTATTGCACCGTGCTCGAGCAACGAGAGAGAGAGAGTGTGCTCCTCGTCGACTCTTCGCCTCATGCAAGCGCGGAACTTCAGCAATTAATCTCGACCGTTCTTTATACCGCACAATGATTGCCCGCGTCTTAATTAGTCTTTCGCGCAACTTTTAGTAGCCGTAAAGTCGCCTAGCGTTCTTGTTGCGTCAGCAGTTAATAACAGCCGGATCGACGTGAGATCGGGGATGAGATATGGCGATCGATCAGATTGAGTTATCCGCGCGGAGACGTAATGATAATGAAAGCTCGTTCATCATGCATTTGAAAATACGCCACGAACGCGGCGATATAGCAGATGGAACAAACAAGAAAGACGCAGACGCCAGCAATGGATATCGACAGTCTCGATCTCCCGATCGAGAAAAGTATTTCCAGCCGGCGAGGAAGGAGGAGGGGAAAAGCGATAGTCGACATTATCATTAAATGAACATCAACGTCAGCTAGATGCGAGACGAGATGCCCCCTGTGCCCGCCATATCTGCCTGGTATCTCGAGCGACGGCCGCGACGTCGAGGAAATGGAATATACTTTTGGCGTCGACGACTTTTGCGCGTGCCACGAAATAAATCAGTATTCGCGTGCTTTACCGGAAATCAGAAAAAAATCGTCGTCTTATTATCTGGGTACCGTTTTCAGGCTCCTGGCCAAACGGCGACCCCGCCCTTCGCGAGAGCCCTTTTTCGTTGGGGCTCGACGCCGAACGAGGAAAGACGAAGGGAGAAAAGAAAGCTGCCACAAAGGGAAGATACATAGACCACCGTTATAGTCCATTCGCCTTGACGTACATAACAGCTACCTGGGGGGGGGGGAGAGGGGGAGGGGGGGGGACAAATAACCACATAAATTTCGCCGCAATTCCCCGGTTTTATGCGATGTTAATATAGTTCGTATCGCGTGCGTTGGGTCTAAGATCCTTACGAGAAACGAAAGTATGGATGTATGTTTTTGGAGGCCGGCAAGCAGCGCGAAATGAAAATATCGCAATTGGCGAAAACTGAGCGTCACATGGGCCGTCGACATTGAGCGCTAATGGATCGAGCGAATAACAAAATTGACATGAACGTTAAAGCACATCTGAAAAAAACTCCGGGAAAGCTCGATAGAATCCATTAGATAGGTATAAATAAACCTGCAACTTTTATACAGGTGCACCCTTTAAAAAAAAAAAAGTTGCTTTTGTTCATATTCGCTTGCTGTTTGAAGTGTATATCTATTCTATCTTCGAAAATATGTGCGTCGATTTATCACGTTACGTAAATTAGAGTATATTTACGCCGTTTATAATACGATTTATAATACAGTTTTCTATAAATATAAATGTATCCGTTTTTTATTCTCCAACAATTTGAGCGTTATTAAATTGCTCCTCACATCGTGTAACGTTTAATATTAAAAGATTACAAGAGATAAAATCAGCCTTGAAAAGTTGCAATTTCAAAGTAAAACAAATCTATCAGATTTAAGCTGAAAAGTAAGATAATTTTCACCATTTTAACGCAAACTAAATTACAGTGAGCTCACTTAATCTCTAATGAGATATCTATTATGAAAATAATAATCTTGAAGGAGCCCTAGTCTCGAAATATCGTTTTCAAATGAAACACATAGGATACGTACCGCTTGAGAAGCGCCTGAGGTGTCGATATGGACGAATCGCCAGTTGATCCGCCGGAAGGGGTCATGCCTGAGAACGTTTGACTTTATTGGAGGAAATATGAGCGGGCTCTGGCAGTGCTCTGGGCGGTATTCCCGGTACGCCGGGAATCGGATGTGCGTGGGGAGGGGGAGGGGACCTGCAGCACTTCCAGCCCGAGGGGGATGTACCCGGGGCTTGGGAAGGATTCATTCATATCGCGAGGCCGAGTCTCATTGTCGGAGCGGAGCGGCGGACAAAGCGAAAGCAGGGGGACTGAAGTGCTGTCAGGACCAGTGCACTCCATTGCACGACACAAATGGCAACCAAAAGTGGGGCGGGAGAGAGGGAGA
>NW_017306059.1:1393650-1415050 GCF_001594115.1 Trachymyrmex septentrionalis | reverse complement strand
GAGAGAGAGAGAGAGAGAGAGAGAGAGAGAGAGAGAGAGAGAGAGAGACGAGGATCGAGAGCCGAAAGGTGAGCCCGCACGAAGGAGCGATCTGTCGCCATTGTATCGCGATCGATCTCGCATTGCATTCATTCGCGGATATCGCGAAAGCGATTCGCATGGCTCGTTTTATAAGTCGACAATAGGAATTGTTCCCTTTAATGTAGGTAGGTCTACCTTCATCTTGACAATAAAAATTTCTTTTTTTCCTTTCACTCTATACTTGTTTCTCTTCTAACTTTACATATCATCATTACGGCTATTTATTGGCTTGAATATAAACTAAAGCTAAAAGTTTAACTTTGAAAATTTCATTATTAGGAATGGTTGAAAAATTCCAAGTTTGTTTAAAAATTTCGCAAATTTACACTTTAAAAATATTCTATAACCATTATGCATATTTTGTTTCGATAAAAAGATTTAATTGCTTTCCATTTTGTGCTGATCTTTAAAAAAGCGTAAAAAAAAAAAAATACCTACTACTTGGCATCGGTGAAACTGTCGATAGCAGGAAGATCGAAGATATTAAATTTCTTCTCGGGATATTATTACGCTGCCCAGCCATGTATACGGTTCCATAATTTTTTTTCTCAGAACTTATTGTAAATAATTTCAAAAATATGAAACTGCTTTCCAGGTATGTGAACAGTTCCTCATCAAGTCGTGTAATAGAACTGCGTGAAGATTTCCTCTTTGATATGTTCCTCTTAGAAAGCGTACAATATGTACAAAAGTACGGTGTGAGGGAAATTTCGAATCAAAAAGCGTTACGGCAGTATCTCTCGGAGGAATATTTTACGTATCTCTTAATCTAAAATCTGTTAAGACGTCTTTGGTGCCTTCCAACGATCCAATAACATATGACATCTGAAAATTGAAACAGTGAAATATATGTATACATATGTATATAAAATAAACAAGTTTTCTTTGTATTTAACTTTATTACAAAGCAGACATCGCTGTGCACGAAATAAAAAGATGTTTCAATACCGAAAGTTCGTGTAACAAAGTTAAGGAAAGAACAATTAAATATTTTTCCCGGGTAAAGAGAATTCGTTTCTGGGTAAGTTAAGGACGCCATTGTTGTCACTGTAGCCTTTTCTTTTATTGCGAAACGCAAATAATCTCCGTTAATTGCTGCTGCCTCGACGGGCAGCAACATTTACAAATGGGACATTAGCTTTTTAATACAATTATGGTACATCGATACAACAGAAAACTAATATTTACACATAGTCTCGATTTCGTTCGGTGAGCTCTCTACAATTCTCGGCGTCGCAAGATATGACTTAACAAAATTAATTCACCGATCCGCGCGACTACGCCACGCCGGACCGCTTGCAATATAGCATCAGGCGAGAATTGATACCGCAGTAATTTGTACTAATTAACCCATCCGCGAATTTATGCCTCTCGTACTGAGTTATTATTATTACAATGCGCACATATTACTCGACGTCACGCTACGCGGAGTATCCCTATTAATCATCGACGCGCGCCGTAGTAACGCGCGGCGGCGAATGTTATGCCGGATGTAATAATATTTAAATGCTTTTGGCGTTTACTTCGCCATTGACTTGTTTTGCCTGCTGACTTGACGTTGGCCTTCGCGGGGCGGAAGGTTCAAATAAACGAATCGGCCGTTCGTCGATGTTAATGATATTAATGCTCTCACGTAACTTTGTACAAATCGATATACATTATACACACAACGGCTGATAGAATTTTAAATTAAGCGCCGCAATCTACCGATCACAGTCCGTCCGCCCCGCCGCTTAACGGAACAATGAGACGCGAACGACGGCGACGGCGACGGCGAAGCAAATCGCCCGAGTGTGCCAGGATGAGAAAAAGAAGTACGCTTTACCTTTTGTGATTAAAATATATATAAATAACTTTATTGTTTATGTATTTATATATTTATATATATATTTATATATATATAATATATTTATAATAAAATGCCCTATCTATTTTACAAATATACAAAACTCTCGCTATGTACATCGATCTCCGCTTTCGACTAAACAAGAGAATTACCGAAGAACTTGAATAAATCGATTATCGTCGATTAAACTATCATCGAGTAGAAAGAGGAAAAAACGTTACTTCGTTGCAATACGAGTTACAGGTAGTATGCTCCAATTTGCTTTTTTTTCTCGCGCTAATTACATTTGCTCACTACGAAGCTATCACGATTTTCAAAAATACGAATAACCGCTTATTTATTCGGACACCGTATTACGGGTTACATTGCAATAGTAAGAAATGCTTCTGATAATAAGTAGAGAGAAAAGTCGCAGCAGTCAGGAATCCTGTAACAAAAAAACAAAGGATACGGGTTACGCGAAACGATTTTCATTAATTGCTTTCACTAGACAAGATGCACTTTAACAAACGAATAGTCGCTTTGTGTCGCACGCAATATGTGATGCAATTATTGATCACGCGAAAAGAATGATTCATTAACAATATATTGCGTTAATAAATCCATGATAATAATAGAGCGGTTTATTATTGTAATGAATTTCAATAAGCGAGCGATCAATCATTATCCATGTAATCGCTGGAAATGTGTACTATATTACTTCATTTGCGCAGATGGAGTACGATTACAGTACCAAAGCCGATTATTACTGCGATCACGTATATTTCGAGAAATATATGTATATTCATACTTTCTTGATATTTATATTGTAATAATTTATTAAAAAACGACTTACATTCCTCACTGCGATTTCCGAATGCTCCTTGCATAACGTGATTCAATAATACTTTTGGAAACAGTTGACATCTGAAACAAGAAAGGTTATATTAAATTATTTAATGCCCAATGATTATTATATAAAATTAAATATGACAATAACAAGTTAAATGTAGAGATTCTCGAGTATACGAAAAATCGAAAAATTTAACTAAACACAAACCTAAAAATAATTTTATTGGGTCAGCAAAATGATCCCGTAGAAATGTCAAGCATGATTAGCAATGCTGTCAAAAGTTTTGACATTTTTATAATTAATTTCAGCGTCCTACATAATTATTTTGATGGTCCAAAGTTATTTACACATCTATATCGAGTTAAATTTTTAGATCCTTCAAAATCATCCTTTGCTCATTATAGATTGGCTAAATGAAATAAATATGATGATGGACCAAACTTAGGATAGAATGAGAATGAAAAAGATATGGTACGTGAAAAAATAAAAGCATAATGAAAATAAACAGAGAATTAGAGAATTTGCGTACTGCATTTTGCAAGAAATGTTATATTCTTGAGAGCAACTCCTTTGAATAAAGGATTAAACTTTTTTCCCCGCTACTGTGTAGTTTTAACAAGTTATATTTTTTAATTTTTCCCACGACGGGCGCGGGCGACGTGAGGCTGAAAGTTTCTCCGTGGTTTTAGAAATGCATTTAAACTTCCGCTTGGTTGTGCTCCGTGTCAAAATGCATTTCCTTTTTGCGCCGCCGCCACGTCGCATCGTATCAGGGAGATTCTTTTGCGCGACGCGGAGTGTGGCGAGTACGCACGAAAAACCGATGCCACACATTTGTGCAGTGTCACGGCCGAAGCAGCGCTAGACATTGCGGCGGAAATGTCCGTCGTTTTGAAATTCTCCTGGCTCGAACTGTGTTACGCTTCGGTGAACGTGTCGAGCGACACAGTGGCGTGACATGTAGTTGTACCTAGGTGGACAAAACCTCGATTTTTAAAAAGACGAAGATGCCTCTCCAACTACTGCACGAGTAAATTATTATTAAAGTGTGTCTTCATTATTTGTAAATTAATAATTTTTCAACACAAAGTACTGAAGACCGTAAATATACAAACTGTGAATATACAAACAGGCAATCAGAAGGCCTCAAACGATCGAGCTGGATTTTTAATGCTTCAATAATTGACAAATTTAAATTTAATTTTCAATTACTTGAAATGCAATTCTAAGCAGAGCTAGAGAATAATATTACAGATTAAATTGACAATTTAATAATATCAATGCTCATCAATGGACCTCTTAGAAAGATATTAATATGATACTGATAAGCATCTTGAGACCTGTAATTTTATTGCGAAAAATATTATCTCAGCCGAGATTTAAACTCGGATCTCTCGTAATTAATTTTTGATCCAATCAATTTTAATATAACAATAATCCAAAAAACACTACTTGTAGGAAAAATATCTAAGAATTAAATGTCGAGTATTAAATATTAATTGCAATTTTATATGCAATACTTTATGACTTTCTAGGACACGCGAAACGTTTGTACAAAATCAGTGTATAATTAAGTTTCATTTGCAAAATGCAGTATAGAAATAATAGAAATTCAATACATAGAAAAATATGTAATGTCTCGACGTAAAATCTTTTTTGCTTAAATATAATTATGTACTTCTTTTGATAATAATTTTATTTTAAATATTCCGTTATCGTATAATATGTATATGTATACTGCAAGTTTGTAAACATAATTAAAAAGATATTATCTCCGTGTTATGCTTGTCATATATACATGTTATAAATTCGCAGAGAAAATAATTTCTCTTCCAAGTAGACGGTGAAGATCAGATTTATGTGCAGCTTCGTATATATAACACGTCTAGGTAACAGCATGCGACATGAGAAAGGAAGGGTTGTTACAGAAGCGATACTCGTTTCTACTTGCCGGCGTGGTCGGGTGAATCGAATGAAATAAGAGAAATTGGCTTGCATCCGCGCACGAGTTTAATTAAACGTTCAAAGAAGCAACAAATAGTCGGTCGCGCCGTGCCATCCTTCGTCTAGCAATGGAGTCGCCCCGTTTATTACAGATGTGCCAACGACCGGTCGCCTCTATGATCGTACCAATACCAACGTGGTTGGTGGATCGATGAAATTCCGTCAGGAGAATTCTGAAAGCTTTGCGGCGCCGCGCCGCACGGTGCAAATGTAATTACAACGCCGCGCCCGCGGGGGCAGCGAAGAGAGCGCCGGTACACAGGAAACGATGCGTAAACAGCAAAGTTATTGATTGCGAAAAATCACTCTTGACCGAGTGGAGAGCTCGGGGAACGGTAGTAACGGTGGCAGGACACAACCGGAATACCAAGGTACGATTGGATTCCCGCGCTATTGGCGGTTCCGAGTGACTGGAGCGACGCGATGCGCGCGATGTCGATCGTTAATCCTTCTCCTCGTCGATCCGCTCTGTACGCGAGCCGCGAGAATTTCATAGCGTTTACAATTTCCGTAAATGACGCGTCAACTCGTCAGTGCGTGCCCTGGCACAATGCGGCCGCGATTGGCGCTCCGGATTACGTCGATTGAAAGTAATAACGCTATCACAATCGGCGACCGACACGACGATTATTTAACGCGTCGGGGTGCGGACGCTCCGAACGCCGTTAGGGACGTGATTGAAACGCTCTTTCATTCGTTTCCTGAAACGAATTCTATTTTTTTTTTTTGTCACGAAACAATGAGTATTTTTGCTATGAAAAAACGAGAATTTCAAAAGCGATCGATAAATATCTGTTCAGCGCGCGCGTATTAAAAAGGAGTCTTTCCATAAAATCATCTTTTAATAAAATCTGTCAGTATGTTTGCTGAGGACATTGTTGAGCAAATTTAATTAAAAAAACCTTTTTTTATAGCACATATATTGTTCTACAGTATATATTGTTCCCAAATTACATTAAAACCGATACTTAAAAATATAAACGACACGTTGAATAGTGATTATTTGAACAGTAAAAAAAATTTATAAAATTCACATATCAATATAGTAACGAAAAATATAATATTTTGTGGGTACATTCATAGGTCGCGTTTCCTTAAAAAATTATTTGCATGTGGAGTATTCGCTAATTCAAAGCATCAACCGAAGAGATATCAAATGCCGTTTTATTCGCATTTATTTATATTTAATAAACATATGCTTGGCCTGATCTCTCTTTTTTTTTTCGCTGGGAAATCATTCACGCATCGTTGCAATCTGATTTTCTTCTTGCCAAGCCACCGTAGTCAAGTAGCAATAAACGAACTGAACATTTGGGGTACTGCTACGGCATTATATTCGCGGATAGTTGACCAAAATGGAAATAGCGGAGCCGCGAGGCGGCAAAGTAACACAATCCTCGTGAAATTCAATTTGGCTGGGTAATGAAAGCGTCGGATTCGCGATGTGCCGTGCGCGGCGCATAAGCTTCGGCGTATCTGTCGATTTTCCGTTCCCGCAAATGTATCGAAAATTAACAGTGACTCCAAGAGCGGTTGTTCGCCCGTTCTCTTTGAATCTGAATTTACCACTAGCGAATAATAAGGGCGTTCACTGAATTTCTTCTATTATTGCAGAATAACAACATCCATTTCCACTATATATCGAGATTTTGTTGGAATTTCCTTTTCGTTGAAGGATTTGCTGGATTGAGGGAAAGATTGAAGGATAATTCAACTTTCTATAAAATCTTCAAGCATGCCCTGCAAGTTACTTGCGCTTCGCAAGTGATCTGCGTTCTGTCGATGGCACACATCTGTCTCCGGAGTCAATCATGCGATCATCAGTGAACTTTCGCAATTTTCATATTTCAACCTTTCAAATTTCACGTAAATTTTAACCAATCAAACGTCATTGCTTTGCGCTAAAAAAAAGTTATGTCATCATTTTAGCAGATCTCCGAGAAAATTTTTATTTCTTATCCTCCTTTTCTCAAAGCAGAATTACGTGATCGTCACAATATTCGACTAAAAAGATACGAATGACAAACTCACAAGCAGTTTATTTGACTGCAATCAATTTTAGCTGCAAACTGCGAATTTATTCCGATATTCTTCAGTGAGGTAAAATTAAAATTTGCAATTTTACTATTCTTAATCTTTTCCCCCTCTGTTTATAATAAACGACTCTCGATAATCGCTATTTATATAACGTATCATGATTGTGATCGTATAATATTTTCTTGCATAATTATATAATAAAGATAATAATAGAATGTGCTTGGATAATAATTTTTTCCTCAGCTAAAATAAGAGCACTGATTTTAAACGATAAAGAATTTTCGACATTTTAGATGTAATTAAATAATAAAGTCTTATTTTTCATTTAAATTCAATTATAAACTATCAACACGCGTCATCAAGCTTAGAATAGTTTCAATTTTACAGTTAATACAATTTTTTTATATTGAAAATTTTAACTCTCTTATTTACTAAATACTATTTAATTCTAACTAAATACTATTTAATAGTTAATATTAAAAAACTGATGATATTTCATAATCTTTTCTAAAGAAAAATTATCCGAGAATTCGCGAAAGAACTCGGAATTAAAGTTAAAATTGCAATTTCCAAGATATAAATTCTACTCTGCGGACGGTCGTGAAGTCTTTATCGCAGATCAAGCTTAATGCGACTCCGTGAAGAACCGAATGTCTCGCCATCTTTCTGATCCTCGACGCAAATTCGCTCAGCGATTGTTATCATTTAACACTTTGGGGATCCATGATTCCGCTCTCTAAAAGCACCTTACTTCTCGAAACGGTAACGCTATCAAAGCTGCTTGAACCGGCACCTCAAGATATGGTTTTAGAGTGAAACCGCCAAGCGGAACCCACCATCCGACAGATTAAATATTCTATATTTCGCGAACAACAAGTTTCTCTTCTCAGGAGTAACGCGCCTCGGTATACACGACGGTGGTGGAAAGCTTTCCTCTTCCCGCCCAGACAAATCACTGGGCGCGTTTAAGTCCCTCCGAGAAGCCGCGGAGGCACTTCCTGGGAATTTGCGGGCGGAAAGAAGTAATATCATTCAAAAGCGGCGGAAGTTATTCCTTGATGCGAAAGTTTCTCCATTTTACATCGGCCGGAATAGTTTCGAGAGAAAATGTTAGTTGCGGGCAAAACTCCATCCCGACGATAACTTTTCCAATTATTATCAGATGGCAAATGGACACCCCTTTGTGTTTTCTAGAGCCGACGCAGCGCTGCTTGGGAAACGCGAGAACTCCGGATAACTTAAATTGTAGCGTACGCGGACGGAAGATCTCGTCCGGCAATAAACCTCGACGGGGTTGCGTGAGATGTCTATTTGTGAGAAATGCAATTGTCATCCGCCAAACAGATTGTATTACATATTATTTGAAATCCATCTCCGATTCGCACACCCGAGCAAATATCTCAATTTTTTTATGTTTCATTACTTATCTAATTTATAAAAATAATTGATAATCTATGCTTTATATTTCATGCTTTGTTTTTATTTTGGGCTATTAATCCTTTAAAGATGATGAGTTTATTGTGGACTCACTCAACTATAAATTTAAAAAATGTTAAACAATTCCATTTTCTTTAAGTTACATCTACAATTTTAAATTATTCTTATTAAAATATAGTCAGTATTCATTTCTTTTAATATCAGTTATTTTAAATTAAATATAAATAGTACAATACTAACTAAATAATAAAAGAAAATTAAAAATTACACAACATTAAAGATGAAAGTAAAATATGAAGAGCGGTACAATTATGAATAAGTATAAACAATGGTACAGCTCTCAATAAAGCGCAGACACAAGTCAAAGTAATAAACAATTAAAAATATTTAATAAAAAATTAATTAGTGCTTTTAAACGAACTTTTTAATTAACATAAAATAAATTAAATGAGTTTTATAGACCCAACGTCAACACGCGTGTTGTACAGATTTTGGTTCCAAAGGGTTAACAAATTTTATGTTCCCTCCTTGTAATAATGCACAACGTTGTTAATTTCAGACTACTAATTACCGATTTAATTTTCTTTATTATAAGATAAGATAATAAATCTCATATTTTCATTCAAATTTTTGGACCTTTCTAATAGTTTGCTTTATGTTTTTTTTTTTTTAGAGAAGAGTGTCGATGATTTAAATACGTTCCGCTCTTACAATTTCTAAATCCGCTCACTTAAAAAGCCATCGTCGATCGTTTCGGGAGTCAGTGAGGCTATAATGCGAAAGGCTGCGGAACAGGCCTTTCTTTGGAAAGGAATCCCCGAGCGTGAACCGATGGAGGCGTGAATAATCCGCAAAACAAAGCGTTCAAAGAGCGGAAAATGAAATTATATCCTTGCGCGCGACCGGCGGTAGTACGACGACGACGTGTTCGCTTCGTCGAAGGCGAGTAGAGAAGTAGTGGAGAAGAGGCCGGCGGATTTCCTGTAAACGTTACAAGTCAATTTGCAGTTCGAGGTTTTACTCGCTTCCGAGAGATACCTTCTCGGTTGCCTCCGTTCGTTTTACGCGCGAGTTCGGCGACGCGATGATTGTTTTTAAGCAGAAAACCCTCTCCGAGAGGAGACAGAGAAGAGAAAGAGAAAGAGAGAAACGAGCTAGCGCGAGGATCAGCCGTATTGGCGATTCGAAGCGGCGCGGAACTTTCTAGCGAACGACAATGACGATTTGAGTTCCCGTCGAGAAGCAATGAAATGGACCGTGCGCGACGATGTGGTCTTGAGGCGGAATACCTCCGGGTGAATGGAAATCCTCCCGTGTGTTTACAAACAAGTGAAACTGGTTCCGAAGGGAGCTTATGCGAGCGGACACGCCCTATCCACGGGCTGAGCGACCGTGCGAAAGAGCCTTCGTCGATGGGAGGAACAAAGCGGGCGCTATCCTTTGTTTCAACCATTCAGCCCAGGGGAGGGTATAATGCGAGTGTGTTAATTAAGACCGACCGACCGACCCCGGTGGGATAGGCGTATATACGCGCCGTGAAGAAGTATCGGACGAAAATCTGGACTTTTCGCCGACGTCGGCGGCGCACTCATTCGCTCGCTTGCTCGTTCGCTCGCCATAAATCCCCCAGTATTCTTATCCGCCGTGTCCATCGGTGCTAAAAGAACTCTCGAATCAGATTTCTCAAGGCAATCTTTTGGCGAGTTATGTTGTGCCCCGGAAATCTCTCGATTAATCGGTCTGGTTTTATTGAGCTGAAGGACGATCCCGGTGGAACCAAAATATATTAATATTCTATTACACCGTACTACGGTTTATCCTTTATGTTTGCATTTATATTAAATTAATATGCAAATTATAAACTTCTCTCTCTCTCTCTCTCTCTCTCTCTCTCTCTCGTGAGATAATATAAGGCATTTTGGACTTTAGGCGTAAAGCGCAATTAAGTTTATGTAAACCATAATTAAACTCATCCCAATTAATTTACAGATATCGCTCTCTTACTTCAAAAGTGACGTACTTCAAGAAACGTAATTTTCGAGTTATTATCATAAATAAGTTGACTAAACATTATATTCGTCATAAAAAGTAAACTTAGTTTAAAAAAATCATCAAAATTATTACAACTCAAAAAGAATGATTTTTTTAGGGATTGTAAAACCCCAAAATGACGAAAAAAGTTATTGCCAATATCATTTGATTAATATTGTAATAATTTTCTGTCGTTAAGTTGAAAAATAGGTTTTTCCCTTTTTCGAAAAATTTGATTTTTTTTTAGACACTTTTGAAGTAAGGAAACTATATAGCTTCTAATAGATTAAAATTAATTGGTTAAATAATTTATCAACTAATTTAATTAAAATTGAACTTTAAAAATTTTTTTTTTTTAATAAACGTGCTAGATATTTTATATTTTAAGTGTTCTAATTGAATTTTCTTTTCTTCAGTTGTTAATAAATAGTGATCTGCATGAAATTGAGGGTGGCAGACTGCATCTGTTTCTTCTCTCTCCCTTCCCCCCCCCTCTCTCTGTCTCTCTTTTGATTTGACACTTTACATAATAACATAGAATCACACAACGTATAATTTTGAATTCCTGTATTCCCTGTAATAACGCTGATTCCGTTTCTAGTAACACAATCGGCCACACACGATGGTAGCATGAAATAGTAGTGTGAATTAAAACGCGCGACATCTCGTTCGAATATCTAAAGGCAACACATCGCGCTGCCGTGATTATAACCAAATCGCGATTCGACGATTGAACTCGTCGCGCCAGCCAGCATCCACGAGAGATCGGAGCCGTTATTATCCGACCGGATTATTCTACAAAATTCACGCGCGGCGCGTTATTATCGTGCCCACGCCGCTGTTATTATACCAACGCGACGTAATACTGTTCGTTCGTGTATGCTGCTTCTATAACCGGATACGATCGCACCCGCGCCGGTCGAATTAATAGCGGACTCTCAATAGTCGCTCTTCGTATTATTCCCGGTTCTTTCGCCAGCATTGGCCGCGCTCCGGAGGCGGGTCGTTGCGTATTTTCGGGCGAAACTTCGGGTCGAATATTCAGAGCGGCTCTGAAATTCGCCCCCGGTAGGATTTCAGGGAGGGCGATCCGGGGAGAAAGTTTCTTCAGCCAAGAGGGCCGCGGCGATGCCTTTACTCCCTTGTATATTTCCTCTTTCTCTCTTTCTCCCACTCTGCGCTTGCTTCATTAAAATTGAAGGTTCCTCGTTGTAGCAGAGTTGAGAAAGTCTACGGAAAACTCGCTCGCTCTCAGCTTACCCTTACATCATGACGCGATGGCAACAAGCGCGCCGCACGATGCCGTACGGTTACTTCGTTGCCGTATTTAAAACCAAGTCGACTTCTCTTTCACAGACTTCGGCAGCACGAAAGCGCACGGGAACGCAAGGAGGAGGAAACTTGCATCTCGGCTTTCAGTGTCGCGGAAAGTTCTTTGTCGCGCGGGGAAAAGCCTTCCGGAAGGTCCAAAACGTTTCCTGGTGCCGCCATGCCGTCTATTCGATTTATTCTCGATCATAATCGCTGTATAGACGCTTATAAAGTATTGATCGCGTAAAAATCGTACTTTCATATATTACTTTGTATTTTCAGTCGACAAACATTATTACGATATTCGCCAACTATAGTCACTTCTTTTCTATATTATTCAGAAATTGTATTTCCTCAACGACAATTTCTTTTTCATTTTATTTTTTAATTTTCAAACATTCCTGATCACCGAATTAAAATTCTGTTAAAACAAGGACAAATAAAAATCTCAAGGTAACCCTTGCTATTTAATCGCAGTTCTCAAAGCACAATCTATTTTTAATATTCAAATTTTGACGATCGAAAAACCTTCGACATTGGAGTGCCAAGCATTTCTTAATTTATTCTACTATTATTAGATATTAAATTAGATATTAAAAGAAAAAATATATTTCTGCAAAAATTGCTAAAATAGATTCACAAATATAAATATTGTTAATCTTTATATATACAAAAAAAAAGGACATTGTTTAGGACATTCCAAACTTTGATACGTAGCTTTAAATCACGAATACATTACAAAGCTGTATACGGAAGTTAATTGTGAACCAGTCGACCATCGAAACGGAATAAAGAAATGTTAAAGAGCACTTCGGAAACGATACTCCAAGTAAGCCTCTCGCATCATTAAATCGAATCGATGGATTCGCTTTCGTTGCACGGTAGACGCTGTTTATTCAGCGAATCGATCCAATGGGCATCCGGCATCGCTTCAGGACTATGGACATTTCGATCGATGCGAACAGCGTGATCCAATATCTAACGCGATACGTAAACACAATTTTCCACGGGAAACAAACGTGAAGCGTCAGGAGACGGATTTCATCGTGCAAACGGTCAACTTTCAATAAATAATTCCGCGCGAAAAACGCACGCTCGACGTATGAAGAGTGCCGTGTAATAAACGCGATCCGCTGTGAAACCTCTGCTCTTCCGCGTGCGTGAAACGAGCGCCGCTTTAAATTAGTCGTAACCTGCGCGCGAACCGGTTCGATCTCCTCTCCTTCTCTCTCTTCCCTTTTTCCACCGTCATTACTATCGCCGTTCGAGCGTCAGATTGCTTAATCGCAAAATTGACCTGGCTAACGCGCGGCCGGCAAGCGGACAAAGCGAGCTGGGGGCCGAGGGAGAGCAGGAAAACGGAAGAAAATAGCGGAATAGAAATCGCCGGAGATTTGCGTGCCGCAACATCGAGTTGGTTTCGTTTCGCCGCGCTGACGACAAAAAGATTGTCGAACGGACGTTGCCGATCGAAGAGAACGAAAGAGACAATTTCGCCGACTAACGGGAACGACAGAAAAGGCAAGCCGAGGAGGAAGAATGGAATTGATGAAAACGGGATCGTTGATGGCCAATTCATTAACAACAATTGCATCTACTTAATCGGTTATAATATTGACTCATTTAATCAATTATGATAAACTACTGAATTGTCATACATACTTTTTTTTTTTAAGATAATTTATATTACTTTTTTTAACGTAACGTGATGCTTCAAAATATAAGATTTTTGGAAAAAACATAATATACTTATTACTCGGTAAAACTTGTTTTTTTTTTTTTTCAAATGTGAAAAATTGATTTACTTTAAACATATCACGCTTTAAAATAATCGATGATAACCGATTAATCCAGTGGAAGAGATGATTGTATTGATAAAATATATTCTGCACGATTAAAGTATAATTGTTTTGGGATAATCTTAAATAAAGGAAATGAAGGAATGGAAGAATTCGAAACGGATAAGGAGGAAAGAGACGCTCGTATAACGCATCATTGGACTTTGAAATTGGTTCGTGTAATAGCATTCTCTGAAAGATAATGACGTTACGAAATGATGCCAATTTTGATTCTGGCCATTTCGAGCCGCTATTTCCGATACGATTCCCGCTATATCGTAGGGCGCAAGGTAAGAGACTGTTTAGCGTGAACGAGATCTGGCGTGTTCGGATTTGTCGTTCAATCGTCGATGCATTAGGATTCGATGATTTTCCTTCGGAATAGAGATCATTATTTCAGATACGGACGACAGTATGCGCCTGAACAACTTTATCCGCGCCGGAGAATATCCTAAGATGTCGAGATAATATCCTAGTAGAAAGAAAGAGAGAGAGAGAGAGAGAGAGAGAGAGAGAGAGAGAGAAAATGTTGAGGAATAATTTATAGTATCACGATGTTCCAATTTAGATAAATGCACTTTAATGATAAATTATCTCTCATTTGCGATGGCGAGCGACTAGAAAATGATGCGGTCCAATATGAAGTTTCAAAGGGATTAACGATCGATGTTAATTAAACTTCTTGTCAGATCAAAAGGATCCGATTGCGAACTTTATTTCTAAAAGACATCACATTTATCTCTCGTGGGAAAGCATTCTTTATATATATATATATACATATATATATATATACAATACAATATATGGCATTTTACGCTTCATTTAAATTTACACGTTGTATTGATAAAGGCAGCTCGATAAAAGCAGCAAATTAATAAATATCTATACATATGTGAAAAAGAAATAACAAAACAACATTTTTAAATGTATAACTCCCCCCTCTTCCCCCCCCCCCCAACCGATTAACAACTACAGAAGGATACAGCTTTCCATTTAGTGTAGTGTTGTATTAAATCGACGTGCCGTTTTCTGAATTGAGAGATTTGGAGAGCGTAATTCGGAACGAAAATAAATACAGAAATCGACGACGGAGGGAAGAGATGGAATATCGTTCCCTGAAATACGTTCTAATTTCGGTTACAGTCCCGATCGAGCGGGGGTTTCGAGTCTTGGTAAAACGTGTACCCAATACGCATTCTGTACGCTTCCATTTGTCATTTAAGCGGATACGAATACAAGTTGAGCCGTCCGACCGAGCACAATAGTGCATCTTTCTCGTGTAAACGAGCCAGGTTCGCGTTCACATGTGCACATGTATTTTTCGCTCGCCCACGGACACATTCCGTACCGCAAGTTTTCAGCGATGAATGCATTACGTGATGCGCGATACGCATACGAATGCCCGTATCGAAAATGCAATAAATAAACGAATGCACGAATTGTGCGACGACAAAATTCAGGTTTGATAATTAAACCCATAGACCCGCGACACGTTTTTTAAATACTGCTTGCTGTCACGTAAATCTTGCAAAATTGAAATTATAATTAAAGAGATACATCAATGTTCATTTCTAAATTCTCTCGTTAAACAGATTTTTTTTTTTCAAATACGTAATGTGTGTAAGTTATCTAAAGAGGTAATTAACTGATGTTACCCTAAAGATTGGGATTGTGAAACTTGTTAGATTGCAGAGTTCAATCTGTCGGAAAGATCGCCGTGCAGCAATTATTAACTTGTACATATGACCACTTGTACACACACACACACACACACACAACTCGCCTTCGTGTAGCAAAACAAACGTAACCCTATCCATATTCAAAGTATCGCTTACAGTGGGACCCCCATATGACCGCAATGTTATTAATACTTGTGTCGTTGAATAGATAAAGTCCATTAAGGGCAATACGATAGCAGTTTGCGAACCGAACACTACGTCCATTAACAAAAGTACCTTTACAAAGGTACATGTTTTAAAGAGTCCAGCTACCCTGAGCGTTGGCTCTCACTCCGAAAGCGAAAGACGAATGTCGAACTCACAAAGCTTTCGAAGAGAAAGCGACAGAGAAAAAAAAAACAACATTTTTAGAGAAAGAATGTGAAAAGCGCACAATAGGTATCGTTAAACATGGACTCTCGTACAAATAATTTTTAAATGCGTTACGAGTAGACGAGTAGCCCGGGATGAGAGGGGTGGAAACGCGGTATATGTAGATTTCGGCCCTTCGGTCGGGCGAGGTGCTCTTTGATGTCGAATGACGCATAGAACCGACGCCCCTGCGCCAATTGTCCTCCCCATCGCGCCGTTTCGATTCGATGTTTACGTCGATCCTGGGCGTTTCGAGTTTACTCGCACGAGCACAACACACAGAAGCGCTTTTCATGCTCGACGAACAATTAGGCTTGTCTCCGACCCCTCCCCCAGACGGTCGTTTAGATTAAAGATATAGAACAGAGTCGAGAAGGAACAGAGATGTTTCAATTATTACTCATTGCTATCGTCAAAAGAAGAGAAAACGTTAACATATTTTGTCAAACAGATGGATGAATAAATATATAATATAAAGGTATCATTAATGATTATTTAGCGAAAAGGCGTGCAAGCAAATTTCATTATTAATCTATTTCATTTATAAAATATTAAATCTATTTCAATTATAAAGTTATTAAATATTAAAAACAAATATAATAATTAATTATAAATTTGTACGTTGTGAAAAATTATTTGCTTATCTATACAGCTCACCTAGCTTGAAGTTGAAAAAAATATATAATAACTTTTTTTTTTTATATTTTGCACAATATCCTCGCGTACGTATCGAAATGAATAGAAATATTATAACCGAATCGAGTAACAAGTTTTCCATGTTAGAAAAAAAGCAATTAGTGAAGGTTCAATACTTTCCCCGTATATCCCCTCCTACCATTTGATTAGCGATTTCTCTTCCAGCTGAGCAACTCGACACGCCCGCTCTTGCCGTTCTTTTTTTCTCATGCATTCCAGAGGCGAATTTCCGCTAATGAAGGTACAACGAGATACGTATGCGAATCGGCCCCGCGTAGTTAGAGCCGCGCGTTTCGACTTCCTTGCGATAGGCTCGATCATTAAAACCTCTCGCACGTTCCAGAAGGCAGAGCGCTAACGAGCGGCGCAGCACTCCACGCTCAGACGATCATTTTCGCACTGTGACGATGGCATTTCGATTTTCATTTATTTTCCCAACGATCTGTCAAACTTACGGTGCGCTATTCGCCTATTTTTGACGCACCGCGAAATAGAGTGCCTCGCCAGTACGTACTCGTGATCGACATGTTCTTGAATGTTCAAGTTCTATTAATCATTTGCTAATGAGTTGTACATTATTTATTAACCATACTTTAGGGCGACAGGGTGTGATAAAGTCCAAACGAATAGGGTAACAGGTACAGTGATTGATCAGCATATAGTAATCGACCACATTGCATGGCGTGCTGCAATATATCAAAACCGACATATCAATTATAATTGTTTTTAAGACAAACCACAAAATCCGTTCTTCTCGTTAATTAACTTTATAATTAATACGTGAGCTTGTTTTCGCTAATATTTTTCATCGCTCGTTTATTATTGTACATAAGCCAAGTGTGAAAAATAATGCCCAAGAATAAGAGAGCTGGATTTCGCCGTATTTATCCAGAAACTGTTAAAAATAACATTAATAAACATTTCTCATGTTTTTACAAATAATATCTATATTCTTTTGTACGCTGTGTACATAACGAGACGACGCGGCATTTAATTGAAGAAAAATGGCAAATAACTTTGTTTGCAAAAATGTAGTTTTATAGCCATTGACAACAATAATAATTATACTAAAAAG
This sequence comes from Trachymyrmex septentrionalis, assembly GCF_001594115.1. Taxonomy (NCBI): domain Eukaryota; kingdom Metazoa; phylum Arthropoda; class Insecta; order Hymenoptera; family Formicidae; genus Trachymyrmex; species Trachymyrmex septentrionalis. The sequence continues at coordinate 1,397,772 of NW_017306059.1, read as the reverse complement.
TAACGGGATCACCATTTCTTTACGGGAGAAACTTTGAAACTCGAAAAAGTTAGATTCTTACAAAACTTTACGCAACAGCACAATGGATGCATCGTGATTGTTCACCGACGAAGAAAAATAATTTTGAGTTAATGTAATGATTATAATTCAAGTTAACGAAAACAGTTTTGATTAGCAGAAAAGATTCAATTCAGGAATAAATGAAAGGAAGGATTCATTAATTCTGTCTCTACCAATCCGAAATGTTCAAGGAATTAACACAACATCGGTTAATTAGGGCTTATAATATAATTAAATGGTTATTATTGAGAAAATACATGATACAGCTGTACGTAGCCCTCTGTTTCGCTCAAATCAGTACGATGTCGGTACAATGTTAAACAAGTGAAGTAGCTTAATTGAAAAATACAGGGAATTTCGCTACAGAACAATGCATCGAACAATGAAGAGGAAGGTAAATATTCATGTTTGCGATACGAGTTCTCCGTGCATTATGGACTCTGCCGATTTTTATGTGAATCACGCGGTGCTCCGCGGACCAGGGGATCACATACGACGTGTAAAAGCTCTTTCGATATCGCGCGAGTGTATACGTGTGGATTTGTCGTTTGATCGGCTTCGCGGCCGCGGTCAACGCGAACGTGCGCCCGATTCCGCAGCCACCGACCGGAAAGTGGGATGTACCGATATCGCGTATAATATGGCGATGGTAGCAATATAAAGTTGACATTTTCGCATGCAGTCCTATGGAAATAGCGGGATAAAGTTGATTCTTTCGCAAACAGCACCGGGAGGGAAGAGAGAGGGGGGGGCGGGGGGAGAGATATAAAGTTCGCGTTCGTTCGGCGGAAGTTGTGTACGAGCGAGAATTGAAAAACATTTTCGTCGGATATGCGGAAGGGCGCAACGGCCGAAAAGTAATAATAAGCACGCTCTCTTTGCGTCACGTAACCCTTTCCGTTTCCGACATGCGACATAACGTCAAAAATTGCGAAAACATGAAGAAGTAGAGAGTTAAAGCGAACGGCGAAATGTTTTAAAACGATATCTGCACTTGACCAACCACGTTGCCTTTGCGATGAAATAATAAATAATAATCTTGTTATTAAGTGTTCGTAAAATGCAATTCAGTAATCAACATATTCAACAATATATTCGATAGTATATAAAACCTGATCATCTTATCTTCTTTATTAGTTCAGTTATTTATTACTTACTTTAAAACAGACCGATGAATATTAAATAATTTTATAAACAGATATTTTATTAAAGAAAAAGAATAAAATCTCAAACAGTTGAAGAGGAAATTTTCGGTCTTATCAATTTTACTTTATTATTTATTAAAGATGATGTATTTTCAGCGTCGGTGGTGGATACTGACCAGCTAATAATAATCGTCATGAGCATACGATTATAAACTATTTACTACGTAACTGTAAACTGTAATATACACGATACCGCGCAAAATTGAATATACATTCCTGCGGCAATGTACACATATTACGACTGAAAATTAAATTTCGGATAAACATGGCGATATTCAGGAAACGTATAAAGCTCGTGTTTCGTCACTCGATCTTGCGGCTACGCTCGGTGATCCTGATACGGATTGAGCTATATCCCGGCTGACACGATGTAAGAGTCATTTCGCGCAAACGAGCCCAGGATTTGTCGGTAGGGCCAGTGACACAACTCCGTGCCTGTATATACAGCGTCGTCGCCGGAAGCGAGATGGATGGCGCGGCTCTTTCACATTTTCTCCGCTCCTATTCTCCGTAAAAAAAAAAAAGAGAAGAAGAAGAAGAAAGACGGGCGGAGAGTAACGAGTCCGGTCTCTCCGCGAAACACTGCGAAATTATGTATTAGGTCGAAAGAACGTAATCTACGGCATTTTGCTCCTTTCTCTCCGCCGGCTATATTTCTCCTTTGTGTTTTTAACTTTTTCGCTCGCACATACACATAGTAAAACGCGCCGCTTCACTCCGATCTCTAATTCTTTTGTACGTACTGTTTGATAATTTATCCCGCTTTTTTTTTCTTGCACGGTCATCCCTTCATTCAAGGATTATCCGGGCTGAACTGCTTTAATACTGAATTCTATGACTCCAGAGAAAACACTATGCAGTAGAATAGAATACACGTATACCATTCTCGGTCTGCTATGTTACGAAAACAACACATTACAAAGGTCTTTAACATTTCACACCGTTTTATATGTTTATTTTTTTACGAGATTATTACGATAAAACGTTTTCTTTCCAGAATAATGCTAACAACTAAGCATTGTAGATAAACGTTGTAACAATATTCACATTTTACATTGAAAATAGCTACCAAATGTTAAGTGAAATAATTTCATTCAACATTTGTAGCTACTATCAGAATCTTTTTTTCAGTAAATATGAAAATTATATACAACTACTCGTATGTATCTATAATCACAGCTTTCTCCAATTGAATATCTTTTTTATTTCCTACTAGCTGAAATTTCGTAAATTGGAGAGATATATTTTTCGAAATCACTAACAAAGATTGCGCTGAAATGTTTCCACGGACTCTGTCATTCTTTTACGATTTAATGACAAAATTATTTATCGAGCAAATAATTCTGAAACAGCTTCGTAATGCAATATTAATTTAAAATGTCTGTCATCTAACTCTTCTCAGGCATATACTTTTTACGTACAATTAAATACATTTAGAGCCGAAAATATTGCGTGGCATAAGGATTGTGGAAATAATTGTAAAAGCTGAATACGCGAACGCGTTTCATCTCCAATGAAAGAAATTTGCATGGAATCAGAAATCTCGGTAAACATATACCGAGGACGGTCTCCGACAATCTCGCGAGTTGGCTTAAAGCATGCCTGCAGTTAAGTGCCGCGCTCGATAAATTTTTTCAAGCATCCTTTACTCTCCCTCCTTCCGCAGCTTTGTTCTTGCTCGCCACCTAACCGTCCCCCGAACTCGCTTCAACTCTACTGAATAAAGCTTTTGGATCCGCCCCTGAAAACTGTTACTAGATTTTCCGCTTCACTTGACACAGCGCTACCTCTCTCTCTCTCGCTATCCTCCTCGCGTTTACCCTCCCCCCCATTCTTTCTCACTCTTGCTGTGCTCTCTTTCTCTCTGTCAAATTAACATAGTTCGCGCAATTGAATTTAAATAGTGATCGGGGTTGCAAGCCTCACCCGCGGATTTCGGGTTTTAACCAAGTTTTAGCCAAATATACGCGCGGAGAGCCGGCGGCAGTGATTCCATCGCTGTGCGAAATCTGCGCGGACTTTTTGCGGGATTAGCCGGGTAATTGGACCGACCGAGGTTTGCGACAAGTCCGAATAAAAACAATATTCGTCGCATTTAATTCCTCCTTAATGGGAGTCTCGGAATTTCTTCGCTGTATTCGAGAACGCGAAACTGCGTTTCGCAGAGCCATTTTTCCGACCACGGAACTCCGAAAGGGTGTTCAGAAACGCATAACATAATTCGTAATGGTCCAAGTTGAATTGAGGCTTACGAAGTAATCAGAAACTTCAAATCTTAGCTCGTTTAGATCTCTTTTTTTTTCCCCCCTCGAGACCGAGACGTTCTTTTGCTTGGAGCAGTTTGCTTGGTCACGCGCGAACGGAATCACACGTCAAGTATGTTAGTCGTGAGCTGTGCTAAATTTGACTAGTCCGAAGGAGTTTGTTTAATTTGTTCGCACACACACACACACACACAAGCGCGGAATCTCATCGCGAGACGTGCTCGATTAAACAGAGAGCACGGAGGAATATTCGTTACTGGGACTGCACTTTACTATGTACGAACGCTCCCGAACTGCCTAAATTCGATAGGTAAAATATTGTAGTTCCATCGTTCCGAGTCTATATCGTGCCAGGAGAAAATGCGGCGTATGTCACGATTTCCGTTATCGCCGCCACGTCCCGCCGCGCACAATTGCATTTCGGCAACTACTTGGAAAGTGCGCTTAAGCGCCGTCCCTCTTACGGTCCCTCTACGCTCCTTACGCACGTACGCCCGTGTGAGAACTTACACGGCCGCGATCGGCCAGCACGTACACACACGTGCGCGCTTTACGGTCGGCATTATGCAAAAGTTCGGAAAGTAACTTCGGAC
>NW_017306059.1:1390858-1393550 GCF_001594115.1 Trachymyrmex septentrionalis | reverse complement strand
CCGCTCCCCCTCCCCCCACGTATACGGGGCTGAAAAGTTTCCGCGGTACGCCATTCTCTCCATTCGAGCCCGAGGAAATAATTACTATCCTGACGGTAGGTGAAAATTAGTCGTTCGAGACTGCAGGAAACATGTTCATTGTCGGCACTGCAATCGGAAAACTCAAGAAAGCATGCACTCATTCTTAAGTAAGAATGCTTTGTGTAAAACGAAAAAGACAAGGAAAGAAAAAAAGAACGTTTTGTGGAAAAACAACAAAGAAGATAAAATAATAGTGTAACAAATGTTTCCTACAGAAAGGTACATAATGATAAATGAGATGCGTACCATGAGTGGAAGATAACTGCTGGCTCGATAGAGAAAACGAATATATAAAGAAGAATAAATATAACTTTCTATCCCACAGTAAACAGTGTATCGATGCACAATGCAGGCATTCGTTTGAACGGATATTTCTTTACGGTCCTCATATTTTATTTGTAATCAATCATATAATATCGAAATGATTCTTTATATATTTTTTCCGTAGATAAACGGGATGCGTAACTCTCTCTTTTATTTTCCCTTTTATTATCGACTGCTTGTATCAATATTACACTCTTTATTCTTGACTTGCCACTTTACTTACAATTAGATCATAAAACGCACAATCGAGTCTCGCGAAGAGAATCGGAATTAGCGAGTCCGCTCTTTTAATATTTGAATAAGTACAAACAATCGAAATGTCGAAATGGCATTAGGTAAAATTGACGATATCTTTCGAGGGGTAAATTTTTTGTCCAGAAGTCGCGGAAGGGTAAATCATTTATTTCGACGTATTCAAAAGTTGGGAGGGACGCAGCAGTTCGAATCGTGCTGCATTTTATTGTGTCTGAGCCCTCTGGGCACGTTATTTTTCGCTTCCGCTCCGCGAAACTCGCGGCGCGACGGGCTCGTTCGGCGCTCCCGAAATTGTCGACGATCCATTCGCAGCGAAGTCAGTACGACGTCAAACGAAATTGCTCTTCGTCCGCGCCATGGACAAAACGCGTAAACAGACAGGTTCCTCGTACGCTCGTGCGTAACTTTCTCTTCGACGAGCGTCACAAATCACGCGATGCAACCGACCGATGCAGACGGCCTGAATGCATGTGGTCATACGTTTCCATACGACAATAGGACGATGGCAACGGAATAGAAAGAGAGGGAGGGAGGGAGGGAGGGAGAATGAGAGAGCAGATAATAGGCGGCAGATAACAGCGGATGGGGAACCCCGAAATGACGGAACAGTCGCAGTTTATCCCTTTCTGACGTGGCTCATAAAACCGTCGGTCCTGTAATATTTTACCGCAATCTCTCTCTCTCTCTCTCTCTCTCTCTCTCTTGCGCGCACATACACCGTTATCGAGAACACTCGCGGAAACCAGGGGCCAACCAGGCGGAAATATACGGGCATTCGGAAATGGGTTGAGATGATCCGAGTCGCGATGCAAGTTCCCGGCCAAGTAGTCCCCGAACTTAACGACTCTTCCTGTCGCGATAGGGGAGCAGGAGAAACGAGAGAACGACAAGCGACTAGCTAGGGTACTTGGTGGGTGGAGAACGGCGGCGGCCTTGGCGGAGCCAAGGGAAGAAGTTGGATCGCGTTTCGCGGGAGAGCGCAAACGGTTAATGTACGATCGAAGGAAGAAGGAACGTTCGTAGCAATCCAGAACGACCGGAGGGGTTATTCCAGGTTGAACGATAGCGCCAAGGAATAAGTACTGTTCGCTGGGAAAGCTCTCCATTGGATAGGGAATTGGATGTTCGGGATAAGAGGAGGAGTGAGAAAAAAAGGCAGAGAGAGAGAGAGAGAGAGAGAGAGAGAGAGAAGCGGAATCGATGGTGCTCTCAAACAATTCTTCACCGTGTATTGACCGTGGATAAATCAATCAGAGACAGTCGTTTTGACCTTTACGATCAGATTCCGGTTGGTGCAACGACAGAGCAAGATGGAACGACCGAAATAGAGTGAGATAGTGAGATAGAGAGAAAGGGAGGGGGATAGACAAAAGAGCAGATAGAGATAGAAAGGCAGAAAGGCGCGGGTAAAAGAAAGCGAAGAAAACAGCGAGAGAAGGAGAGGAAAAGTTAAAGAGCCAAAGTATGGAGAAAGATCGAAGTAGAAACGAGACTTCTGACATTGTTTGTTCAATTGCAATTACGCCATCCAAGACCTTCCTGCGCCAAAGGCAGGACGAAAATCTTTTAAGTGCATCGCGTGGATCAAGATACTGTGAACATCGAGATTGTGACATATGGGTCTCTCTCGACACTGAACGGCACAAGCAGAGCTTGTGAATTCTTTTTCAATTTTATTACGTTGTTGTTTACATAGTTTGTTCTCAGACAGAATGACCGTATCTCGATTACATGTTGACGAAAGTGATTTTAAAAAAGTCCAAGTAAATGTGATCAAATCTGTAATTTTCAAATGTTTAAAAAATTCGAATAAATAAAAGTATTATTTACAAGCCAAATCATCTCATATTTCCAAATGCGTATCTAGTGGTATTAATTGGTAATCATTTTAGAGACTATCAATTAAACTTCAAGTCTTTTAATTGTCTTGAAAGACCTGGGGTTTCAAACGAGCCTAGATCTTTTATATAGATTTCGCATATAAATCAGATCCTGTACTCCTGAATCCTTCCAGTAGAGAATAATTCTGGGA
>NW_017306059.1:1372701-1390758 GCF_001594115.1 Trachymyrmex septentrionalis | reverse complement strand
TATATATATAGTATATATTTTTAATACGTAAATCAAAAGCAAACTCTGTTCTGTTGAATGATTGTCAAGCACCGCGGGGAAATAATTCCGCGAGTTCCAATTCGGAGACGTTTACTTACATAACGACAAGAAATCGTATCGAAAACTAAATCAATTCCACGCGATAACATTTCAATGATGCACGACGAATACCGAAGGGCTAAAAAGCTCTTTCTCTCTCCGCAACCCGGTGAGAATTCGAGAATCGAACGATTTCGTCACGCGCGTTTTCCCGTGCGAGTCGCCGCCGGGTATTCGATAATCTGCGGCGAAATTCCTTTATATTTTATAAATTGATACGTATGATGGAAACACGTACCTGCCGTGCGAGAGGGTGCTCAGTCACGTACAAACAATGGCAAATTGTGGGCCAGTGGGCCAGAGAGGTAGGAACGATGATTTAATCGGTACATCGGGTGTGTCGTCCGACATTCGGTCACATAAAACATGCAGCGTCCCGTGATGAATCGCGCGCGCGTGTTTGCCATGTGGCTCGCCTCTAACTGGCGTCATCGCAATTCCATTAAATCGCCGCCCCGTGCGACTCTGCAAGCGCCACGACTTTATTAATCCTACATACGACCGTTTCGCCTCACACTTTTCTCTTTCGTGTCAGGATTTCAAGATATTTTTCACATCTTTCCTTTAAAATAGAGAAAAACTTTTCTCTAAAGCGTAATTCAGGACCGTATTTTTTTCTTTCACGACACACGGAAAGAACGATTTTGCTCAAGTAAATTTAGCTACGTACAAATTTGAAAATAATTTTCTGTCGACCTAAAATAATTATGTAGGACGCTGAAATGGTTGCGAGAATAAAAAAAAAAGAGAGAAAGAAATTTGCAACATTGCTTATCGTGGCTTAAGTTTTCTACCTTCTTCTAAATATTTTAATGGTCCAACAAAGTTATCTTCAGCTTTGTATTTAGCTAAATTTTTAGATATTACAGCAAAATCGTTCTTCCCGTATAGAAACATTGCTCTAATTGATACACATAAACTGAGATACTCTAAAGTTGATTGTTTACATACTTCTACACTAAAAGAGAAAAAATTTTGCTAAGGAATCTAAAAATTTGGCTAGATATATGTTATATACAGATCTAAAAATAATTTTGCAAGAATATTCCAACATTTTTGTCGTCCTATTTCTAATTGTTTTGAAGGTCCAGCAAAATTATTTTTTACATCTAGCTAAATTTTTAAGTTCTTTAGGAAAATTGCTCTTTCAGTGTAAGATGCTGACTTTTAATTATCTTCCTTTGCGAATATTTAACGTTATAATGGCAAGTAAACAAGATTGAACTGAATTATAGTTAACAACTAACGTGTCTCAAGGAAATAATACTGGAGATAAAAGTACCTGCCCTCAAGCGATACTTCCAGGTAATCCAATGAGCGAGTTTTCAATTTAAAATTCGATTCACTTTTTGATTCTATTTTCTTGCTGTCACGATAGCTTGCGCTGCGTGCAAGCACTACAAAGCATCGTCAGAGACAGATTACGTAAAATAAATGTCGAAGACGGCCGGAGTTGTTTAATTATGCACATGGAAAGCACAGAAAACGAAGCAACCTACCTCGACAATGCTAAGACAACGAGACACAAAAGCAAGTATGTAATTTGAAAAAAAGAAAAAAGGAAAGGGAAACGGTCGAATGTTAATTCGGGCAAACGTAATTACCGTCTGATCGAGAAACTCGTAACCGCTCATTAACATCTTTCCGTTAAAAGGCAAGATTCTTCTCGTCTCTAGTTATTATCTACTCTCTCTCTCTCACCTTTTACGAGAAGCGATGGCCTTTCTAATGGATGCCGATCGTGTGCACGGGTTCGCGGTCGTGAACACGCACTCTCTCTTCTACGAAAGGACGCATCTCAGCGTCTCGCCCCGTCTCACTCGACGCCGCGCGGACTCCCGAAATTATTAGCTTCTACGCGGCGCGGGTCCAGGCGCGGAAGCCCGGCCCCGGCGCATACGGCGCAGTAAAAACTGCATAGCCGATGCAAGGTGCGACCAATCATTTTCGGGGGTCGTGAGGCGAAGGCGAAAGAAATTGCCGGGCAAGCTGTGTACACGGCGTTCGAGAAAAGGACCCGTGGCAGCGAACACCTGCTGCTCTCTCGGCCGGCGTTATACGATGCTCGGGAACGCTCGCAAACCACTACCAGCAGCAACGGCATCACCTTCCTCTTCTCGGCTCCCGTCTCCCTCTCACATCGCGTTTAAACATTTCCGACGAACCAGCCAACTCCGCCGCGGATCGGCCGCTCCGTGTTCTCGGGCGTGAGAATCAGGCGGAGGGTGGAGCGGCAGGAATTTAGTAGTTTTCTTCGTCGTCGAGTAGTTATCACTCATCTCTCTCTCTCTCTCGCCGCCCGTCGCACCCCCTCGTCGAATACAATGCTTCTAACGCCTCGTGGACCAGATGGCGGTCGCATTAAAAACTTTTCGCGATTATGATTTCTCGATTTCAATGGTCAGACACGTGCCGCAGTCGGCACGGGGGAGATCGGTCGCCTATTCGTACTGAACCTTCAAAGTCCCACGTGTAGTTTTATGCCTTTTCGAGGCACGATATAATTCACACGCAGCGGACTCTTCTACGATACCCTCTTTCTCTTTGACTAGCCGTAAAGATATAATACAATCTTATAAAAGTGTCGCGTAACAACGCAATAAAAGTATTATAATATCGATTCAATATCGACAGAACGGTGATAAAAATAGTGTTCTAAATATTCCGTAACATATGATAGAAAATCAATCTTTCTTTAAAAAGTCATAAGTTGCGGTTTATAGACAAGCAAATTTATAGACATGCCCAATATAATCTTTTTTTTATTTCGTTTCCTCTCGATACTAATTTCAATACGATAAAGTAAAAAAATTATATATTCATATATATATACAGTATATACATATATGCAGGCAAACATACATTCATCATTTACCAGTTTCACATAAACTTTTTTATCAGAGTGTGAATAATAAAACGGAAAAATATTTTGTAGTTTCAGATATAAGAATCAAATATAAATGCAAATATAAAAACGGCGAAACAGACATAAAAGATATAGTGAAACAAATTTTTATAACGGCTGTAAATATTAATGAAGTATTTACAAGAATTTAATTGTTATTAAATTTCAGCAGTGTATCGAGTGCAATACACCTTGTCTAATAATCTAAATACCATCAATATTATTACGAGAAAATGTATAGCACGTTTCTAGTACGTCGTACGAGTACTTCATTTACTAAAAGCAATACATCAAGAGGGGCCATACATGGATCAGGGTATCTAAAGACTCACCCTCCCCCTCCCTTCCTCCTTACTCGTTAATGTTCGGATGATGATGGACCGCCGACGAATAAATTTCCCGACGAGTCGGTGGAAGCGCGAAGAGGAGAGACGAGGATAGCCAGGGACGACCACCGACACACATCCGTGCTCTGTATCCTCCCACGAAATTTACGAGAGCTATTTTAAATTCATAAAGATATTTGTATTCCCGGTCGTTGCATAATCGTGCATTCGGTCATTCTACGACGCGTGGAAATTCCTCGACGTCGCGATGCGAGCGAATGAAACGGTATAACGGCAGATTCACGTGAGAATCAACGGAATGAAATCATAGAAACATATTGAGCAAGTCTCTCAACGCGAATAATTACTGTGACGATTTGAATGCGGAATAACACGGTGATACAATGTTAAATTCCGTAAGCGGAAATTCGAAAAATAGTCGCAAAAGAATGACCTCAAAAATACATGTTTTTGGCCTACGTGTTTTGTAGCCCTGAAATATTGAATCGAATTAGTATGCCATACGATGCTATGATGGAATATTAATTTGAAGAAACTTTAAGCTGAGCGTAGAGATAGTTTTGAAGATATACAGTCAAAATCATCAGATTCCTAATATTTCCAATATTCCAGTTCAAGTACTACAGACACAAATTATTGGAACAATTTAATTTTGAATGAAAATTATTTGGTTTGACACACGAAAATGTAGCTTAAATGCAAACAATTGCATTTCTTAATTTAAAGAATCAATTTCGTTGAATTATTCCAATAATTACTTTATTAAATTTAATGAAATCTTTGTCTCTGTGTATTGCTGACAATTCGAGTTAAAAACGCAATCAATCGCAATTTCTTTTTTTCTCTCTACTTTATTTTTAATTTCGATATGTATTTTTTGCCAGAGTTTGAATATTGACATGCATTCATCAAGGCACTCTAGGCACTGTGCCTAATGGACGAAACGTCAAACTGTACTTTGAAGGTGCTTAATATTATCCTGCCGGAGGGCAGAGAGAATTGTCTCTGTCTTGTTTTATCTAGAACACTGACTGCACAGACACAACTTCTAAGTCGTTCCGAAGTTCCGCGAGTGTAAGAGAATTTTCGCCTGTCGCGTTCTCCGGAAAGTTAATAAACATTAACAAATCGGCTCTCTTGTCGCGTAATAAAGCGTCATAAAATTTTCCCGACGCGGATGTTTTCCGCGAACGAGCAATTGCGCGAGGCGACGCGATGGGGCGTAGAGGCGGTAAACATAAATCTCGTAAATGGAAATAGTTGCCGTATCCCGAAATTAAATCGACCGGCGACATTTCGGACTGTTTAAGTACAATGGGACACGAATCGCAATTCCAGGCGACAGACACGGCTCGGTTAGCTAGATAAATGCCGTGCCGCAGTTTCGTGCGCGGTTTCTCTCGCACCGGGCCCCGCACGATGTAGTAGCGATGGCGTTCAAACCAATATCTACCCGTAACTTTAGAGAGCAAGCTGACAAAATAGAGACGCTGGGTAGGAATAGATTGCGCAGCAAGTTTCAGACATTTCCATTAAAAAGCAGTTATACTATTTCGAGTATTCTCGTATTTAATTATGACAGGTGGTTATCCGATGCGAGTGCGCGTTAAGTGAAAGATCGAAGTTTTGAAAACGTAGATTCTATTACTTGACTATCCATCATGTATATCTGCATCGATGTAAATATCTCAAACTTCACATCTACGCGTTTAACTATAAATCCATCACACAATTATGGAATATTTGAAATCCCTCTTGTGCTCTCTCCAATCTAAAATCTATTTTTATAAATCGACTTATACATCGCTCTCGTTGCTAAAAGTATAAGTATTCGATATCTGCAGAATGATGATTCAAAATACTATTATATTATACTATTATATTATATTCAGAATACGCGCGCCGTCTTACAATTTGGCACGATCCCAGCCGCGCCGTTAATCGATTTTTCCTTCTAGACTTTCCCGCTCACGTGCGGAAATTACACGCGGTACAAGAACAAACGTATAAATAATGACGCGAAATAAGCACGACAAAAACGTCGCAATCCCTCATCGATTTAATGCGTTGCCATGGAAGCGACGGAAGGAAAAAACCTATACCGCGGATGCGGCAAAAGCCCATTGCATACAAATTTACGTAAGAGCATAAGTATGGCGCGTGGCCGTCCTGGACCAGCAAGATGCCTCGAACAAGCCACCGTATTGTTCAACACAATGTAAGTGTGCGGATAATGAATGAAGAAAAAAATGCATACTATATATATATATATATATATATATATATATATATATATATATATATATATATATATATATATATATATATATATATATATATATATATATATATATATATATATATATATATATATATATATATATATATATATATATATATATATTCCACAAAATCCTATTTATTACGTATTGATTAATTTTCGCGATCAATGCGGTTTTTTTATACCCTTGCAGAGTTATAGCCAATTTCGTTTTACGATATCTTACATCTGGCAATTCATAGATGCAATATTGCTTTCATCTAACATCGTAGCACGTGCGTAATTTCACGGCGCATAGACATACGTCTTACATTTACGCTTACGTCTCGTGCGAAAGCCGCGTCGTCAAACTCGTAAGAATTCAGCGCGAGGATGGTCTAATAAATATTTCTCGAGCGGGCGATGCCGCCGCCACTCGATGTACACCACGTGCGACGTATCGCGCCGCATAAAGGGAAGATAGGTATACTCGAACGAGAAAATGTTAGATCCGCCAGAGATCCACCGATGCCGTGCCACATCGGCTTGCTATACATAGGTGAATACGTAGGATATACCGGAAAGTTCAGGATGCGGTGGTCTCAAGATTTCGGCGCTACTGAAACCCGGGCGTCGACTTCACCACGAAGCCGGTGGAATAGAACGTGCCTTCTCCCCCGTTTCGTTATCTTGGTCACGTTCCGTCTGGACCCGTGGGCGCGTTTCCTCGGAGGAAAAGAGATACTCGAATATTTGTTGCCTGAGAATCGTACGGCCATCTATAACCGCCGGTATCTGTATAGATAGGATATATCAGACGTCGCATAGTTTTCTCGAAGACGCACACACACACAACCGCAGACAATATAATAGAAGTCGAAACGGAAGGAACTGCGAATGCCATGAAGTTTCGCTATAGGAAGTTTCTATTATAGGAAGCCACTATATATTTTTCTATTATAAGAAGCCACCATATACCATATATTAGGCTAAATCAAAGTTTGCATATTAATAATTTAATTAAATAAAAAATTTCCAATTGTACATACGAAAGCTGTAATTCTATGAATAACTGTATTACTGATTAACGAGATTTCCTTGGATTATTTTCATAATTCGGATATTCATGTTTTTTTCATTAAGTTTTGCAGAAACAGAAAGCTAGAAAACAGTATAAAAATCAATATCTTGTCGTGCGATAACGTTTAAAAAAAAAACGGAAATTGTACGGCAGTGGTTTTAAATTAAAAATAATGCACGCTTGTTTATATATTGTTAAAAAAAAAAAAAATAAACAAACAATGCAATAGTAAACGGTAAATACTGTTAAGTAAACAAATCTTTTTTTTTTCGGTTCAATTTTGACAAGCAAAATATACTCGTAGCTACCACAGAAATCAAACCTCGCACGTTATATCCATTCTACGCTCGATTTATCGATAAACACAGGTAAACGATCCACTATGCGATTTTTGCCACTGCAAGCTACGACTTGTCAGATTTTTTTTCGCAGTATTGAAATTTTTCGGGTGTACCGACTTCTGAGTACCAACAATCAAACACACCAATCTCTTTCCTTAATGTATGTCTGACAAGTCGTGAATCCTGCCACCGACACATAATCACGACTGTATTAATTCTCGTGTTGAAAAGTTGCATGACAACTGGTGAATTAACTCCCGATTCGGCAAACCAGATGCGCACAAAGACGCCGACAATCCCAGTTTCATTTGATATGCGAGGGAATTCTCACGCGATCTCGAGCCGTCTCGTGCATGACGGGCAACTCTTTGCCCGGCAATGTCGCGAGCTGCCGGCGCCGGATGTCAAACGAACGAACGCGAGATAGCTGTTAATTAATGGTCGACGGGAAATACGGGCGTGACAGCTGAAATTTCGTCGTTATATACGCGTGTAAGGATACCGAGGAGGGATGTGGGACGGGGTAGAAAGAAAAGAAAAGAGGAGAAGAGAAGAGAAGAGAAGAGAAGAGAAGAGGAAAAGCGACGGAGAAGAGGGACGGCGAGAGATGCAACGGCAAGAGGGAAGACAGAAAGGTGGAGAAAATAAAACGCGGAGCAAGAGCGGAAGGGCTGGAAACGCGGAATACATTATACCCCGGAAAAAGAATGAATCATACCGCTGATGGAATAAGCACTACCGAGTGCGACGGCCGCAGCAATTTGTAGGAGCCGACGTGCCGGCCGAACGGATGGCGATACGGAAACGCGAGAAAAAGACAGAGAGTTGAAGATGAGAGAGAGAGAAGGAGAGGGGAAGGAAGAGTGGGGGAGAAAGAGCTCGATGAGCCGGCGAAACTTATAATGGAATCATCCTTCTGACCTTACTTCACCTAAGGAAGCCGCCGTGTAGGCCATAGAAAACTAGTTCCCAGTAATTCTTCCTTTGATGCGAACGTTGCACATCCTCGCCGCGTCCCTTTCCCTTCCTATCCTACCTACCTTCCTAGGTGAGTCGCCACTCACATTAGATACATGTGCCGCGACACACATTAGATACATACGCCGCAGTCAATGGAATAGCGCTCGACCGTAAACTTGACACAATTGCCGCTGCGACGTAACTCAGGATCAGCACAATGCTGGGCGTGTACCTTCTCTCGGCTTGGCAGACAGTATGGAGTGACCAGACGAGAGCGAGCGAGACCGATAGATGAGAAGAGAAAGACAATGCAAGAGAGGGGACGAGAGAGCAGAGAAAGGGAAGGTGAGACGAAGATAAAAGAGATTCGAGGAAAGGTGAGACGCTTCGACGAGGAAGGTGGATATCTGTTACATCGGTGTAACTTTTGTAGCTCTTGCTGCTGATGAAGTAAAAACGGTTGCTTTGCAGCGCGCAGTGAGAGCAAATAAGAATAGTAGAGTTTAATTTTATCAGGATATCTATCCTGATGCATCAATGAATAATTGGCTAAAGAGTATCACTATGTAAAAGTCACAATGTAAAATTATCAATGTTTATTTTATCCTACATTTACCTTCGTCACACAATGGAAAACGTATATTTTTGTACTTGCTGCGAAAATTAGAAATTGGCAGCGAAAAGGAAAAATGTTAATATTAAAAATGATCGTTATAAGGATTTCGTATATTTTCAAATAAATAAGTAATTAAGTAATAATGTGCGTCCCTTTACGTATGTTTACGTATGTTACCGTCACTTAATATTTATGCGTCGAAGCTGCATAAATGTTTGCTGGAAAAATCGCAGGGATGTATAGATCGTATGCTATTATATAGCGATTTTGGCTTTCTCGGCGTAAACAGAAAGAAAGGCAGGCAGGGAGAAGACAAGGACGCAACGCGGGTGGGTGAACGAGAGGAAAGTGAAAGAGATATCCCGATGGAACGCGGCGACGAGGAAAGAAGAAAGGTGGAACCCTATTGAATCCTGGTCCATAGGTTTACTGCCATTATTTTCCCCGTACACCAGCCCTATTGTATCGGGGCGTGAGGCTGCGGAGTGAGCATCTGCCCTCCCTCTGATCCTCTTCGCACGGCATGCACCCGCCGCTCGCCGCTTCCATTCCCCGAGACCACTCGAGGCTGCTTTTTGTCCAATCATGCGCGCGAAATATTGCCGCCACGGGACAACCTCGACGGTCGTTGCAACGAAGAGGGGAAAAAAAAAAAAAGCAAAGGAGATATCACTCGCCCGACTGATGCATCCTGATAGCGTTGGGTCGATGGCAAACACGTTACGGCACGCGTTATTTTCGAAAAGCCAGAGAGGTGAGATTGGCTACTCATCTTCTCTCTCAGGTATACTCAGGAAAATTGACCCTTTTTATAAACGCAGTCGAATCCAAATGGTGCGAGATAAATCCCGATTTCAGCCACTTTTTAATGTGCGCACACTCGTGAATTTAACCGATGCGGCGAATTTATGCACCGGTAATCGAGTTTTCGCCGAGTACGTTTAAAGCCAAGCTTCATTATCGCTCATTTTTGACCGTGTTACGTTTCGCGTTTCGTGTATAATGGCGCAGAGTTTGTCGCATTAATGAGTGGCTCCGTTATTTACGTACAATTGAAAGCTTCGGATTTCATTTTACAAAGAGATATTTTCATGTATCTCGATGACGAGTATACTCGATTGATGTCACGATAAATGATACAGATAAATTTCATGAAACATATAGGATTTTTCAGAAGATACGATATGGATACATTAAATGAATATTATTTTCCAGTTTCGAAATGAAAAAGATACCGTATGTTGAAATAAATAAAATTTCCTTCTTTAATATACGGTATTATGTATCTTATCTTATTAATATATCTTTTATACATTCTTACTATCTTATTATCTTAAATCCTGACTTTGAATACACTGGTATTATTTAACGTGCGAAATTGCTTCAAATAAAAAATAAAACAAACTAGAATAGCGCGTTTCTAAATTAAAAAATATTAACTCGCTCAAATGAAAAATAAGCGAGAAATATAAAAATAACAAAATATGCAGAATTTTTCTTTTCATTTTTCCTAAGATAAATACAATTTTTATAAATAACAAAAAAAAAACAGGTTTGTATCGATCTTTTATATGTTGAAAGATTTTTATAGCTCGGCAATAAATATCTCGCAGTATTCCCACAATGTAATTTCAAAATGCTGGAGGAGCTATAAGAATACTCTAAGGTCAACAACATTAGATACATGCTTTCTAAGGTTACACTACATATAATGTGTATTGCTTTCGAAAATGAATTAGTGCATTTACGACTTTTTCGCAGAAATAATCGAATAACTATCGAGATGCAGTTGTTTCTACCTCACTGTTCTCCGGCTCCCGTTTCAATTATATCGCCCGCGCGTTTGCAC
This sequence comes from Trachymyrmex septentrionalis, assembly GCF_001594115.1. Taxonomy (NCBI): domain Eukaryota; kingdom Metazoa; phylum Arthropoda; class Insecta; order Hymenoptera; family Formicidae; genus Trachymyrmex; species Trachymyrmex septentrionalis. Next base: position 1,380,279 of record NW_017306059.1, on the reverse strand, counting down.
AATTACACGTGGCTTTATGGCCGTTCGTGTATGGCAAAGTTCGACCGTGTGGGCGATGAGAACGGAGGATGATACTGCGAACAAGGCGAACAAACTTAGTCACCTCTACAATCGCGGTACTCACCGATGGATACCGCCAATGGATACCGAACGGCGGCTGAGCGCGGAAAATTTTGTTCCGACGAGTCTGCTCACTTTGCGTCTCTTACCGAAGAGAATCGCGAGTTCCGTTGGGCGGAAATTTTTACGCTACCGTGCGCAGCATTGCGAACACGACGATCGTAAAATCAGAAATTCTCCGTAACGAAATGCTATGCAAACTGCGCGTACGATGGTCGCAATTATGCGCGGTTCTAACGATTATTGTGCGCCAGGCGCAACTCTGTTACGAGATTACGAGACTGTCTCGTAACACCTGCCTAATGCCCGCGACCACTACAGCATCATGTAACGTAATCCTTGTTTCGCCAATGCGAGACGAACAATGCCTCGTTGTTGTGTGTTCGTCCGCTTCCGTTCTCTCTCTCTGTCTCCTTCCCTTTCTCTCTTTCGGCAGAACGCACGGTTCTCGTCGCGTTGACTCGCAATAAAAAGAACGGTGCGACATTGTGTAAAAACCGGTACGACGAATCGTTGTTCCGCGAGATTTTGCGCTATCGCACCGTGATTTCCTTCAGGCTAATCATCCGCCGCCAAGCTGGTGGTTCTACTAGCTCGTTTTCTATGCCGTTACTGTGCCTTATTAATTACGGCGGCACTCGGCATGCATATCCCGCGGTGTAACGCCAATTAATTTCCCCGAGCACGGGAATTAATGTCAAAGGGAGAATGAAAACGTGGAAGGCAATTGCTAGCGACGACGACATTTCCACGTAAATATCGTGCAAGAGCTCGCCTGGAAGGGATCTCGAGACTCGCTTCAAACAGTTGTTATTCAATAAAGATTCATTAATCTACGAGATTCTAGGGCGATCGATTGATGGATTGCGTACTCATTAAATATTCCAATTTGAACTGCTTACTATTCCATATAGTCGCATTGGCCCCTTGACTTACATTCAGGAGAGTAAAACAAGAAGATCGTAATGAGTTTGGATTATATCGGTAGTTGGTATCATTGAATATTGAAATAGCTTTCCAGCTTTTTTTTTCCCAATATTTTGCGTATTTGCGTATTTATATAAATAATGAATAATACAAAAATACATAAAAAAATCAAATGACTGTTTAATTTTAATCACTTGAAAGTATCGAACGACAAGCGTCTTCTTCCTTAGCTAAAGAGAATTTGCACGGAGCACTTATTTTCCATAAATGTAAATATACTCTGGAGCGAGAGAGTAAATATATTAGACGTGAAACGTTATTCCCCGGCGTACGAGCTCTTTGTACAAACGAACGCGCAAATATATACTCAGTTATTAATTAAAGCAGACCCATAAGAGAAATAGAGTTTCCCCTCTATTTTCTTTAAAATTTACGCTAACGACATTAGTTTTGTTTCCACGGTTCCCACCACGCGCGGTCCCCGGCTATCTCCGCCGCGGGATCTCATTTCGCTTCGCACTTTGTTCCTCTCTCGAAACCCTCGAAACTTTGGATTATGAGTGCTTGTGAATTCAGCTTGAAAAATCAATCGAAACTTTTCTCGGTTTTATTCGTCCGCGGCGCGAACACCATTGGTGGGTTCTCACTCTTTAAATTTGTATTTAAGAATTCCGTTACGTGCTACACGCCTGGACTATCGAACTGGAAAAGAAATATCGAGATAGAAGATACCGGTATTTCACGGTATTTCTCCATAATTCTTCCGTAATCGTTTAATTTCGTTGCAAATGTATTCGCTTACGTCATTACATTTATCCCTTTTTAATAGATATCATTACTTATATAATACGTACTGTTGTATCAACAAGACGTTTGAACATATCATTTACATTTTAATTCTTTTCTTTCTTCCTTCCTTTCTTATTTAAAACTAGATATATTCGCATCGATTCAATTATCTGGGAATATACTAAAAGAAAGATCATAACACGCGGAAGGAAAACAGGGGAAAAAATGCCGCGGGAAATGTGTATTAAAAAAAGTATCTAACGGACGAAGACACGCACGCGGTCCAAAGTGAAATGGATGGAATGAAAATTACATTACGGTGGATATAATAAAGCGCAGATCATACGGAGATCCGAGCGTAATTTCGTCCGCGGGCTCAAAGACCCTAATGACGACTCTCGTTCTATCCCGCGAGTAGCAAGCATATCGCGTTTCGACTTTTCGCTTTCGCTGTAATTTTTTCCCCGTTTGCCTACGCCCGTAAATACCTTCGAAACATTTCCAGCATTTTTTCCAATTAGATTATAACCAGGAAAACGGCGTATTTTACGTCTATCTTTTTACCTTTTTAGCAAACTAGTCAAATGCTCTTTGTGCTCGTTGGCCCCTATCTTATGTCATTCACGTTGAATACGTTGCAGTCGCAAATATGAAAACGCTATAGCAGAGACCCCGCGTATATGCCACTTTACAAATTTCTGACAAACAAAGACAACAAAGATATTTTCATGGAAAAGAAATACGAAGTGGATACGTAAAAATTCTATTTCTCTTCCCTTCTCTAAAAGTACGCTTCGTTTTTCTGTTTCGGGGAACATTTGTGTATTCTTGCATGAGGTGTACAGTTACATGGGTTAGTCATTTTTGGAAAGAGTATTTCATATTTTGGTCGTATCATTTTGTACACTTGGATAAAACTCGAAATAAAGAATTCCTTTTGATATTACAATTGCTAAGCTTCAGCGTAGAGAAATTCTACAAACGTTAGGTAATGTTATAAAATTATTCCTACTCCTACTACGTATGGCCCCTCGTGCAGACGGCAAAATTATGCGGCTGTTTTTCCCGTCCGCTAACGTCGCGAATCATCCGCTCGCGTTATTTTTTCACGCTCGATGTCCTTCGGCGAATGTCTTGTTACTTCTGCATTGTTACCGTAAAACGAGGATGTTATGATAGGCACCGCGCTCCATTTTGCGGATTCCCAAGGAGAGAAAACCGTGCAAGTGAATGACAGACTCTCTTTCTCTTTCTCCTTCTTTCTGCCTCATCTTTTTCTTTCACCTTTGCAGGGAGTTCCCACCCCCCCCCCCTGGAGGCATCGGATCCCGCTCACGCTTATCTTACTTTCAATGGACGCAGAAAATTCTCCGCTTCCCGCTTGCTCTTTTCAGGCATCCCGGCTAGACTGACGCTACGGTGACAGGTAAGAGAGACGGCAATTGAAATAACAAGAGAATGTTAAGGAGGAAGCCGGTATGAGAACGAGCGACGTAGAGGCCGCCCTGCCGAGCAAATCCCAAAGTTTCTTTGAAAAGAATCCACCGCGTTGCACCCGTCTTCCGTCCTAGTTGGATTGCGAAGCGTTCTCGAAAAATTTGTTCCTTTTCAAACCGATTTCACAATGTAGCCAGAATCTGATAGGTTTGCATCTTTTCACGTGAATATCAATCTATTCGTAACATCTAAGTAGATTGATTGTTCAACGAACAATCGGACAGCTCGAACAGCCGATTATCGGATAATTTCGCTAATGAATAGATCTTTAAGTTTTTCATGAGTTTTTTAGCCACAATATCCGCACTTTCCTAAATGTTTACTATCAATCACGAAAATGGTGAAAACAACAGTTGAAATTAGCGATCGCAAATTCATTTTAACACACTTCTTTCATATTTGATTTGAAAAAGTATTTTCCTATATATATTATATATATATACATGTATATAAACAAAAGTTGTATAATTTCTTCGAATAAAAGAAAGATTCCTATTTTTATTTAAAACGATGCTTGATAATATTCACGTGTAAATTTGCAATTACATTTTAAAAATATCATAAACTACATTGCTCATCAATTTAATGATAATGCCAATAAACATGTTCAAAAACATTGTAAAGATTTATTGAAAAAAAATGTCACCTGATACGGGATTCATTTTTTAAGTATATAAGAGAGCGAAATTATCTTTCAGTTAATTCTTAATATGTCCCTTGCGAATTTGTATATATGAACTTGTAAAAGAAACAAAGTTACCCTAAAAATATATACGTAACAAACCAAATTTCATTCTTCTCTATTCTATAAATCAGACTTTCGTATCGAGACGCAAAGAAAAAAACGTGTTGACTTTGAAATGCGCGTGCGATTCGTTACGTCGAAAGTCACCCGCTTCTCTGAAATCGTGAAATCACTGATACAGAAAATTTGATCGCCGAAGCTCGGACAGGGCTAACCAACGTGAAAGCCAACGCAATCTCGACAGGAATACATCGGATAATTCGAAAATTTCCACCCCCATTGCACGGGCAAAACGAGAAGGGAGCGGGAGTGCGGCGTCCCTCATTGTTGTTGTACATTCAGCTAACAATGCGCGCCGTAACAAATTCGTCGCTAGCGCGGTGCATAATTGGGAGCATTCCTCTCTTTCGCGCGAGTCTCCACGGACCTTTCACTCGTTCCCTCTTACTCTCGCAGCTTTGTGTCGGACGTGGAAAATATATTCCAGGATCAGCGTGAACGCATAATCTCCCAGCGCTAAGAGTAGTCATGGATCCCTTTCCCTGGCCGACATCGTTAAATCGGCCATATGCTTAAGTCTGGTCACGTTCGCGCACCCGCTGCTGATAAATTGATTGCGTTTCGGAATTCCCTTCGGCGCGTTGCAGCTGCTGTTAGCACAGCTCGCGACCGAATTTCCATCGGTGCGCTCCGTTATGATTTTATACGGAATTACACCTCTTCTTAATGTCGCGCTTCACCGCCCGTTATATACCCGTCGTTCAACATTGTCCTTTTTGCGGTCAGAGAGGGGGATTCTGGATCATGGACCTGACACACCGTGGAAAGACGTGTGCCCTAGTTAAAAGTAAACGAGATACGTAATAATCCTGACACAACGCGGCATTTACCTAACTAACGACGATGACAACAGCGGCGACGACGACGGCAACGACGACGACGACGACGACGACGACGACATTGTAACGCGTGCGTCAGCCGCTCACAGCTTCAGTAATTAGTCTGCCATTGCCGGCTGTGCAAGCCGTAATAGACTTGACCCGCCTTCTACATTCCTGAAACTTCGGCCGCAACGTTGCGGCATTACAGTTGTGTTAATTACACGGCGGTGCGGCGGAAAATCGTCGCATTGCGTTGCGCGTCACCTGCGTACGCACTTTGGAAAACCGCGGGTGAACGTTGCGCGCCGCTCCACAAATCGCACAATTCACAACAGGAGACACTCGCGACAATTATTTCAGGCTCTTTATTAACTTTCGGGACTAGCCACACAAGTTCAGATGCGCCACTTACGAAAACTTTTGTGTACGAAACTTCAGGGATATATTAAGTAATTATGTTATTATACGTTTGTGTAACGAATTACGCCGGAGGAGAATTAGCTATTATTTTAAATGGTACGTTTTGAGCAAAATGAGAAACGGATAACACGACATTTCAGAATGTTAATTGAGAGTCATACGCGTTGAAGAGAAAGGTGAATTGAGAGGAATTTATTATTACTCCCTTGTAACTCTTTCAGAATAAAGTTCAGTATCGAGAAATCGTATTCTGAAAAATTATCCTTTCAATGTATGGAAATAGCTGCATTATACAGACATTGTAAACGTTTCTTTTTTATTTTTGTTAAAAATCGAGGTACTTTTGTGACAACGCTCAAAAAGCAGGCGCGCAAGACATTTGAAAGAGATTTATTCTGCCAGCACGGTGCAGCAAATTATTTTAGTTTTAGAAATAAAACGGCATGCATGTAGTATGTGCATGCACATACACGTATATGGAGCAGCTTCGCGCGTTGTTTTCAATCATAACATACGAAACCCTTTTCTCGCTCGGTATTCGTGTTAAGGCTGGCCTCTCGGCATGCTCGCGCGCTAACTTCGTTTATTGCGGAATCGAGAGCGAATTAACTCTGATATTTGTTACCACGTTGCCCCGTAACCGGCGCGGATCCGCAACGCGTAAATTGCAAATTAACTCTAACTCGAAAATTTGTAAATCACGTACGGGAGAGTCGGCGGTACGCTTTTGCGGAACGCGGTACGTGAGGTAGCGTACAAAAAAGATTTGTATCCCTTGTTCTCTCATGCCGCCGCCCAGTACGCATCCACCTTACGGTGGATAAGTATCGATTTATGCGCGGCTACGCGAATATCCACCGAAAATTCACTTGGTCCCTTTGACCCCGGTGAGTCACATCCGTTCCTTCGGCACCACTATAGTAGTCGGCGAAACGTTAGGGGAAAATACAGCCAAACGGTATGTACGTGGTTGATTTACCACTGAATAGCTCGTAAGAATACTGAGAGAAAAAAGGATGGTCCAGTGTAACGATATTTTATGGTGCCGGCGTTTACATCCATAACCATTACTCCACTCTGCGTCGCATCGATCGCGTGTAAAAAAGCACGTGTAATCGCGCGAAGCTCCATTACACATTCATACATATCTTTACGAGTGTAAATACATCGATGGTAGACGAATTTCAGCACGTACAAGAAGAATCCATTAATACGGCAAATATTTTGCTATTAAGATCCACTGAACACAGAAGTTGAAGGGGGTTGACATAAAGTATACAAATCGCAAGGAGTGTCTAAAGGAGGGAACCGCGTAAATTTTTCAAGAGCTCTCTCTCCCCTCGAATCGCGTCGTCGTTCCTCGGCCGAGAGCTGGTCGCCCGCCTCCATTGTTCAAGGAAAAGAGTCTCGAAGAGTGCAAAGGGCGAGTCAGAAACGCTAATAAAAAGGAGGGAGAGAAGCGTCGCGCGATAAGATGAAAAGCAGCACGAATTAAAAGTCGGAGTGGTCCTTAAGTGAGACGCGGGGAAAAGACCCGGATGGAGGCTATGTACAGGGGCGTGGCGGCATTCGCGACCATAGAAAATCGAAGGGAGTTTAAAGGGAAAGGATGCTCCTCCAAATTGACCAAATACACCGCCAGATAAGCCGTTTAACGGCTTTTCTGGGAAGCTGTCTCACTGTTCTTCCGTGTCGTGCGCGGGACTTGAGAGAAAAGCCGCGAAGCGACGACGACAGTGCCGCGTACAAGTCGAGCTAAAAGCACCATAAAAGCGTTCTGCGACCTTCTCAAATGTCGCGCAGATGCAGGTATTTTTACGGGCATACCGGTACGGCACTCGATAAGATTAGTAAAGATTCTAGGAAGCAGCCACGTAGCGAGACGAGTCGTCATAAAACCGCATAACTACGTCACCTTTCTCTGAACGAACGAATCCGTCACGCATTTTATTTTCTAAGTATAACCATCAATTACGGGCTTTTATCTAAACTTTCTTCTTTATATTCCTAGATGCGACAAGCTAACTATGTTTCGAAACATTCAAAGAAAATTAGTAAAAGGAATTTAATAAAAGGAGAGAGAGAGAGAAAGGGGGGAGGAGGAAAATATGATAGTAAGATAATTGAGATAGGATAAGATAATTAAGAAAAAAGCGATACTGTATATCTATATAGAAAGAGTTGTGCGTATTGGATACT
>NW_017306059.1:1320153-1372601 GCF_001594115.1 Trachymyrmex septentrionalis | reverse complement strand
GGAGAGAGAGAGAGAAAGGGGGCAGGAGGGAAATATGATAGTAAGATAATTGAGATAGGATAATTAAGAAAAAAGCGATAGTGTATATCTATATAGAAAGAGCTGTGCGTATTGGATAGATGATTGTGATAACATTTTTAAAATATGAATATACCTATATTGCTTCACCACTTATTGCATTTTTATCTATGTCTTGGTTTTTAATTCAGTCGAGAAATCTATTAAAGATAAAATCGTAGATCTCGAAATAGAAATAGAATTAGAAACAGAGATGGAAATAGAAATTTATTCTCTTCAGTATTTACGTAGCCAAGAAAGGGGAATTTGGTTTATAAATATTGTTCTTATCTTATTTATCCATTCATACCTTTGTTGTTTTACTTTTTTTATTTTAATACTTATTGCTTTATTTTCTGGCAGGCTTTGTAACAGCAGTTTTGCTGATGCCTAATCATTTGCAAGCTGCTATTGCACCACATTTTACTCTATTAACATTAGTAGTCTATTTATAGAGCCTTGCAATAAAGTAAATTAAATTAAAAGTAACATAACGGACATGTATCAACAGTGATGATATACTAAAAATATCGATAAGATAGAAGAGCAATAATAAAGATAGAAAGAGTGGATAGACAGAAAATAAAGCAATAAGTATTAAAATAAAAAAAGTAAAACAACAAAGATAATAAGATATGAATGGATAAATAAGATAAGAACAATATTTATAAACCAAATTCCTTTCTTGGCTACGTAAATACTGAAGAGAATAAATTTCTATTTCTACAATATTTCTGTTTCTAATTCTACTTCTATTTCGAGATCTCCGATTTTATCTTTAATAGATTCCTCGACTGAATTAAAATCGTTCTTTTCTTAAAATAATAAACCATCTAGATCAGTAGTTTTTAAATTATGCAACAAGATAAAATACCAAAGACGACACACTGTTAGATATCTAAGGATCTTAAATTAAATAACATTTTACTACTTTTATTACAACTCCCATGTGTCCAAATGTAAGATCTGTGGTTAGTTTCAAAGTAAATAGCATCCATATTAATGTATGCACTTAGTAAATAATAAACTAAATTTAAATCACATTTAATACATTTTTTACATAAACTATTTTATTAATTTTTATTTAAATTCGATTGTTTCAATTAAATTAATACGATATATTGAGCAGGAGCAGTGGCAACCTACAGAAATGATTAAAAATAATTCAAATTAAGTATAATTAACGTTATGAATTTAACAGTGGCGATATGGCACGTTAATTATTCGGAGATTCAGAATATTACAGACTGAAATACTCTATCTCGCGCGCCAATCAAAGATTCGACTATCTCGTCCATCGACGAAACTGATCATTACTTATCCATTCCACAGTGACGCGGTTCATTCGGTAACGTTGCATGTCAATGACACACGTTTCTGTCACCGAATGTAAAAGCCGGAACCGATCTTCCGAATGCGTACTGTACTTTTACGAGCGGTTGCATCGTTCGAAAAATGTCAACGGCGGAGACGCTCTCGAGAGTTTCTCCGGGATTATTGTGAAAAAGATGCATTCGTCGCCGGCTTATTTGACTCGTTTCGTGCGCGAGCACCACGAGTTACATTTCCACCGACTTCCGACGGCAGCCCGCACTAAAGGCGGGTACAATGGCGAACAGCCGAAGAGAGAATAGGACCTCCCGAGGGTATCCCGACAGCAGGGTGTACAATTCGGAATGCATTGGCGGAAGAACGGAGAAGCTCGCCGTAAAACACCGCGCGTCGAACCGACAATGAAAGGGCAAGAGGGCTCGGAGACGCTTCCGTACATTTTGCCGGCTACGACGATGACGGCGACGACAACGAGGATGACAACGACGGACAATGCATCCACAGTATTGGCGAGCGATATGCCAATCTCGGAAACGTAATACCATAGTCGCTACATAAACCGAAAACCCTCGTCGTCCCTCGTCGTCCCTCGTCAGTCGCTCTTTCGGAATCACCAGGGACAAGTCTTCCGGATCATTGACTCATACTCTGAGACGTGACTATACGCGTAGACAACTTTCTATGTCTGTGAAAATCGATTCTTTCGCGAGTACACACGTACGCATGACCGAACATAGTCTGCGACGAAAAGGATTTTATCTCGAAGCGGGAAACCTTTCGATTTTATATTATCAATTGACATTTATTATTTTTTTGAATTTCTATCTTTTAATTTAGTTACTAAAAGATAATCAAATAAATATCATTCAAATCAATAAATGTCTTTTAAATTAAATTAGTATAGCTATTCGTTAGTACAGCTATTCTCTTTAAATTAAATTAAATCTTAATTTTTTTATCAACTTATAAAATTTTGAAAATCAAATTGCTAGTAGAAAAGCGCTAAACGCTGAAGATTTTTTGATGCGTAGATAAAAGAACAAGTAAATATACAGTTTCAACTAAAGGCATTAATTCAAAATTTTTAATAATAAATTATTCTACGTTTTATATCATGTTAACATAAAATAATCTGCTGCTGTTATCAAGCATTTGGGCGAGTGAAAAAATAAAATATGAAATATTCAGATGCTGTATTTGACACAATTACTAGAAATTCTATTTTTCATTTCTTGATAAAGCTTGCTCATTTAAGCAATTTACTAATTTAAAGGCTAATGGACAATAAATAGCAATTATTATAATAGATTTTCACGGATAATCCATTTATCTTGTTATTAATAAATCTAGTTAACAATAATATATGAAAATAACGAGATAAATGGCTATGACACATAACGTTAATAAGTCTAAGATAAGCTCAAAATCGAGTAATATTCATATAGAATAACTCGAGATAGATCCGCAAAAAAAAATTTTTACGTTTATTTCGTTTAGCTAAAAAAAAAATAATTTTGCGAGGGGCAACTGACCGACAGCCTAACTCAGCCTCCCCCCTTCCCACAAAATCTTTTTTTGCGAATTTTGAGAGCGCATAAATAGCACATTATTATATATTTTATTCATTAAGATTTGATTAAATGGGGAACAGCTAGGCAGACGTTTCTTAAATTTTAGATGCACGCGCATTCTCGTTCTGTTAATCAATTTTCTACCAATTTCTTCTAAGATGCTGTGATCTTCGCATTTTGATTAACGATGCAACTCTTTCTCAACGCGTTCATAATTGACGCTCAGATATAATCTTCTTCGTAATACGTGCAGCCATAAAGTTTATCGCGCAGTTTGTACAACGTGTAGAAAATTATAATGAGCGGAGGTATATATTTACTAAAGACGTAACATCTACTATAATTAATTTGAAGGCGCGATACTTTTAGACGCGCACGAATAAGTAATCGATCCAGACGAAGAAAAAAAAATATATACATTTATATACACACACCAAGAGTTCGCAATATTACAATTAACTCAGGCATAATTATGAAACTAATAATTAAGAAACTTGGAATCCCTAGATGCTTGGTCACCCGTCGTTAGGTCTCATCTCTCGCGATACAAGAGATTTTCTCGCAAGAATTCCTGAGCATCGATTACCGGTTTGTTCTAGCTCACGCTTATTTATCTGCATCGCACGTACGAAAAAAACTCGCGCTCAACTACTCGAGCAGACCCGCGTCACTCTTATTTCCTTTCACGATGCGTGACTTTTAGACACGTAATCCATTAGATTACATATACGAGCGCTATTTCGGATATAAGGCATGTAACGAAGCGTTGGAGATCGTGCTGCTGCAAAAATCAGTGCAAAATTTGCGCGGAGGTATTAACCGTGACATTATGTAGCTTTTTCGGTTCTAGGAAATAGGATAGCTTTTAATGTATGCTGTACAAAATCGAAGAATAGTATCATATCTACTCACGATAAATTCATGGCTGCATTTCTTTTCGAAAGATACAATCGACACAAGTGTTGTTTTCTATTTTTATTATTCACTGAATATTACAAAAGATCGAATAATGTCTTAAAAGAAAAACAAGCCGTCTTCTTGTCTTATCTAATCTAAAATTATTCAGGGCATTTTCAAAAGTTGTTCCATCGTCAATTTTTAACGATCTATTCTTGAGAGACACGCGCCTAGAAGTTACATTTCAGCTGCACTTGTTTTCCTAATATGACTAAGGACATGTATGACACGTACGAAGAGCGTAATGAATGGCCATCTCGCGCCTAGAAGACCGAAATGTGCTTGAACCCATCTATGAGCGTGCGAGAAACGAATTAGTATACAAATCACTTTTCAATTTCTTATTCCTTTTCTCTAAGAGAGTATGCAAGGTCGACAGGGAACCCATTTGTCTTCTGGACTCGGGTGTGCCCTTGTCAAGTACAGAACGAACGGTACAGGCAGGTATACCTACGATCGAAGATTCTACCTGCCCTTTCGTAGACATCTCGAGTACGTTCTTCCCGTCGACGGGAGTTCTATTAAGGCGTTTTACTTTGCGACCGCCCGGCGCTTTTTTATCTACGAAGATTGAAAAGCTCCGTGGCCCTGCCTTCACGATGACGTTATCGTCGGACGAGCAGTTAAATGGTTTCTCCGAAGGATCGTACGGGAAGGGGAAAGGGTCGCGAACGTTCGGCAAACACCCATCACTGAAAATACGCGAGAAACTACCCTTAACGAGTCCTATTCTACATGGTCGTAAGTTACCACCCGAAGTCGAGAAAAGGGGCCGAATTCGACGACGATGGTGGTACGATGTCGAATTGCCGCGCGACGGGCGCTTAAATGCTCGTTACGGACTACCGTATGATAACTCAATCGATAAAAAGTTGTTTCCAGCAGCGACATCGTACATCATACTCGAAACCGAAACTGACAACGAAATCCCGCCTTTAACGGTAGGCGTATGAAGCGCGATAAATTACGATAAAAAACGCCGAGATCGTTTCTCTTCTCGTGAAGCCGGCGAAAGCGACTAGCGTTCTCTCCGCGGTAACCGTCTCAAGATTTCGCAAATCGCATCCATTTGCGGTCCACCCGGCAGGAAGCGAACAGCTGCGGTACACTACTATGAAAATTTAGTTGGCGAGCTAACGTGACAATAAGCATTTCTGCGTCCCGGCTAAATAACTTTACCTAATCCCGTTGGGGGAGCAAAAAAGGAAAAATAGAGAGAGAGAGAGAGAGAGAGAGAGAGAGAGTGAGTATCGATGCAGCTTATCGACGGCTTAGCTTTTAATGGAAGCGTCGACCACGCAGGCGCCAACCTGCAAGTTTATGGGGTAAAAAGGGACCTTCCGGACTTCTCCCAGTCCCTCTCGTATTTTCAACTCGCCCTTTCGAGCCATAACCACCATTTCGCGCCGGAGTAACAGCTCGGGTAACAGCTGAAACTGAAGTGTGTCGCGGAAAGTTAACGCGGCGAATGGCCGGTCACCTGATACAAAGAAAATCGAGAGCCTGTCTGGCAGTCTGGTGGTCAGGGGAGAAAGGCATTGTTGCGGGATTGCGGGAAATCGGACGATCAATTGACTTTCCTAATTTTCCCGCGCGTCGCGCTGGCTTTAATGTAACGTCCGTCGCATTCGGCCTCCCTTTTCCACGTTGCCGATCTGCGTGACAGAGATAATTCTATTCGGCTGGTGATTACAAAGGCACGAGTCGGGCGGACGAGCAGGCGGATCACGAAATTACTCGTCATTTCCCGATGGGAGAATAGAATGCGAAATAAAATTGCTGTTAAATGTGCAATAATGAGTTATTTTAGACAATTATGTTGTATTATGACCACTAAATGATTGTGGTTAAAATTTCCTTTCAGAGAATGCATGAAAACAAAGAGAATAAAATATAATTCAATTGAATTATTATATTTAATTAAATAAAGCGAAAAAGATTTTTGTTATTATTTCTCAATAAGGGCCGAATGTTTGTTATAAAAATGTCATTGAAGGGAAGTTGTTGTTTGTAAGAAAAAAGGATATTTAATTAGATATAATAATGAAAATTTCATAATGTAATATTTAACTTCATAGCTCTAGTAAATAGATTAAAATCCAGATTTAATTCTAGTAAATACGTATTTACTATTTGCTATTATTCCAGTTAATTATTATAGTAAATTCATAGAACAAAATGATAAATAGAGATATACTTGTTATATACACAGCAAATACAAACGTAATGATTATTGTACATATTTGTTACATTTCCATTTTTGCAATTGTAAATTGTAACGAATAATATATTACGAATATGATGAATTCTGAGTTAGAGTATTTGAGAACAACGTAGCCACACTAGATTAAGAAGAGTTTTTATATTCTAATCTAAAAACAAATTCTGGCAATACGAAGACAAAGTGTTTTTACATTATTCTTTCTTGTACTTTCATTATTATATTAGTTTCACATAATTTAAAAACACTGCTCGGTGTAAAATAAGATCGTCAAGAATACATTGCGACCAAATAAATTCATTATATATTACGTGATTGCAACTGCTACTAATCTATTTATATTAGTAACGTGTGAAAATGCAAATAAAGTCATTACGATAATTGCGTCAATCGTATAACACGCGGGACTTTCGTCAGATTGATTGCGAAAATCGACATTTAAGAAAAACGATTGTCGGGTTTACGCCGTTTACGGTCTTTTATGCTTCTGACAGGGGATCGAATTCGGACAAAGCAGACTTAATCGCTAATTGAGTGAGAATAGTTATGAGAGCACAAATGGTCCGAACGATTGATGGACTTTCCTAGTTCGCTGGTCGCTGGCGGACATGTAACGACGGATTTAATGCGACTTTTCGTATATTTCCCGTCGACCCATATGTTCGTGCAAAACCGACCATCGAAAGATGACCTCATTCATGCCCCCGATCACAATAGCGCAAAATGTGTCGCCGTTAAATAGGCTACAGGTCGTGTAGAAGCGCGTTCAATGGCACGACTACCGCCTCGTTAGCCTGTCGTTTAGGAATTATATATAATTTGAACTGTTACCATTATGTACGTACCACGCGCGCTACTCGGCGCTTTTATGGGCACGCGAACATCGATTATGAATTCTATTGGATTAACGACGAACGACTTCGTACTTAGCCAACTTTCCATCCGTAAGTATTCAACAACCGGAAGCAACGTTACTCTCGTTTTAGGATACAAAAGCGCGCTACGTACGCGATCTTTCGAGAAAGATTATTGCTAAAGAAGATAATATTTGCTGTCGTACTATATTAGAAATTGTACGATTCATATGGGTATCTAATAACAGATATATTATTTACTGTGTTCTAGAATTACAGTGATTAAAAGACACAAAAAATGTAAATTCAAATGTAATTACAAATATCCTATATCCAATCACAGCTATGTGTATAATATAGTTACAAATAAATTATTGTTTATTTAAAAACATTCAAGAGAAAAAAACAAAAATATCGTATGATGCATTTCGAGCATTATGTCTCATATTATTTATCTTTTCCCCAGATTAATCCATTTAAATAAATACCGTTTAATTCTATTTCTATACTATAAAATATCATAATTTTTGTGTAAAAAAGTTTTTCCGTGCAGTAATAAACAATAATAACACTATCGGATATTTCGAAATCTGTTGGACAAGATGTGCAATAGATATTCATATGCAAATATGCAAATTCATCAGATATAATATGTGTACGATGTGGAAGATCAAAATTGGAAGATATAATTTTAACTATTTCTAGATTTATATAACATCAAGCCTGTTCTTTATTAAATGTTGATAAAATCTTGTTTTATATGTAGCCTATCAACCTATACAAACGCGGGACACAAATGTATAAAGCAGACGCTGTTACACGAAAAATATCAGCGTGTATTATATATATACTATTATAAAAATGAAAGAACATGCCATTTTCTCTCTCACCTAAATAACGGCAGTTCTACGTCCATTGATGATGCACCGGCGGTGGCGGCGGTGGCGGCAACGGCAAGGGTCTCTCTAAAACGGGAACCGGAGACACGTCCGGCATGGCGAACCTCAGCTTTTGCCAGAACAACTTGTCACCCCATACCAGCACAGTGTGCGACGAGATTCTCTTTTTGAGATCGGCGTCGAGATCCCGTGGGCACACACCGCCCACCAGAAGCAAAATTACCGAGCGGCCCTTTCCCTTGAGAGCGTCCCTCAGGGCCGCCTTGAATTCAAACCTGGACCACTCGCCGTGCAGAAAGTTCTTCGACAATACGAGAATGGTGCGCCTCGAAGAATCGGCCGCCTCGGCTACGGCGTCGGCGACGTTGCTGCCGGCACCAAGATCTCGATAGTGTAAGCACAGCCTATATGAAGTTTCAAGACCCGGCACGAGAATCGTAGAGACGAAGGCCTCGTCGACCGCAGAATAGGAGATGTAGGCGTCGAACGGTTTCTCCTGATCCTCGAAGGCTGCGGTTTTGTAGCACGCCCGTAGACCGCATCTGCTCGCGGCCCAGGTTCTCAGAGTACGACGATGCCTGATCGCGCCGCACACCAACGCCACTGCTGCGAAAATCAGCACGACTGTGGCTAGCAGTACCGGTAGATAAGCCTCCAGTGGATGCGTCTCGACGACGGAAGTCGTGCCCGTTAATGCCGCGCAATTTATGACCGATCCGTTCGACGGAAGAGTTATGGGTACGCCTAGGGAGCAGGTGACGCTTTGCCAGTCGTTGATCTTCGCCTGATTGCGGGACATCCACTCCCGTACGCGATCCAGATACGAGCATTCACAGTTCCACGGATTACTAGACAAACCGATGTCGACTAGATACGGATTTTGGCCCAATTGCCAGAGTGCGAAAGTGCCGAGTCGATTGTTCTCCAAACGCAAGACCTCTAGCTGACGCAGTGGCAAAAACGTACCGTTATCGATGTACGTTAACAGATTGTTCTGCAGATAAAGTTCCTTGAGATTTTCCAAGGGCATCAATTCGACGCCATTGAGAAAACTTATCTTGTTGTTCTCCAGATGTAGCACAAGCAGCCGCTTCAAACCACTGAAGGTGTGATTGCGGATCGCGATGATGTTGCTGTCGTTCGCGTAAAGGATCTGCAAGTTTTTCCGGCCGATGAACGAGTGGGAATTCAGTTCCCCGAAATTGTTCCCATCGAGATAAACCTCCGTCGCGTCCATCGGCAGCCGACCCGGCAGGGTTTTGTAGCCTGAGCTGGAACAGTCGACGACATTTGCCGACCAGGACTGATCGTGATAACACGTGCAGTTCGTCGGACACGTCATCTCGCAATCGCAAGCATCGAAGTCGCAGCAATGGCAGAGAGCGAAGCAGTGCGCCTTGTATGTGCACAAGAATTGCGAAGATTTTGCCTCCAACAGCGGTATAAACGACTTGTGACGATCGTAAGGTAATCTACAGTAAACGGACTCGAGATCCATCACCCTCGGATGCTGTCTCAGCGTAAGCGAATTGATCCTCTGCAACCACTCCGTGGTGCAGTCGCATATAAAGGGATTTCCGCCGATGTAGAATGCCGGAAGTTGTCTGTTAGACGGCACCGGAGTAAGCTGGAACGCTGAGAGGTTCATCTTGATAATCAGATTCGCGTAGAGATCCACTCGAGTGAGATTCGTCTTTGCGAAGAATGTTTGCGGCTCCACGGAGGCTATCAGGTTATTGTTGACGAACAGCAGCTCGATGGAATCTGGTATCGAGCGAGAGTCTATCCTCGTTAGCCGGTTAAACGACACATCGAGCGTCTGCAGATTCATACTCCGCGGCGCTACGCCGAGATCTTCGATAAAATTTTTATGTAGATCCATCCATTGTAATTTTTCAGGCAAGAAGCTATAATCGAATTGCGTAATCATATTGTCAGACATGTTTAGATACAAAACACCGGGGGCGTTTATAAAGATGCCGGACATGTCCTGCAATACATTTGAGTCCAATCGGATCGCTTGAAGTGCTGGATTGGCAGCGAATGCACCATTCTCCACGAATTCGATTCTGTTCCTGGCCAGATTTAAGATTTGCAACGCCGGCAATTCCACGAGATCCTCCTGCGTGACGTTAGTGATCTCGTTACCGATCATCCTTAGCCCATAAAGACTTGACATTCCTCGGAAACCAGGCTTATTCAGGCTTCTAATCTGGTTCTCGCCCAGATCGAGGGTCCGCAATATCCTCATGTCTTTTAGCGCCACTGGTATGCTGTCGAGATTGTTGCCGGACAGGTTTAAATCTTGCATGCTCGAGCAGTTCCGAAAAGCGTCCGGATGAATTCCCTCGAGCAAGTTGGAGTCCAAGGCCAGCAGCGAGAGCGCGAATAATCCGTTGAGGGAGTAAGCGTCAAGATAAGTCAGCCGATTGTGAGCTAATTCTAGGGTGTGTAAGTTGCTCATCGGCGCGAAAGTGTCCGCTGATATCGAATCTATCTCGTTAAATTGGAGATTTAAAATTTGCAAGGTATAGAGATCTTTGAAGATTGTCGTATTTAGCTTGCTAATTCGATTATAAGACAGATTCAGGAGTACGAGGCGTATCAATCCGGAGAATGTTCCCGAATCTAACCACGAACTAGTCAGAACGTTCCTTGACAAGTCGAGGGTGACTAGTTGATTCATGTTGGCCACCAAACCAGACAACAGCGCACTGATAGAGTTGTTTTGCAATCTCAACTCCTTCAGTGACTTGCTCGCATCCCGGAACATCGCCGTCGGCAAAGCGACGATTTTGTTTCCAGATAGGTCGAGATTCTCAAGGGATCGAAGTCCGTGCAGAGCTCCGTCTGCTACCATGGAGATAGCATTGCTGGACAAATTTAATACTTTGAGACGTTTCAACGACGAGAATCCACTGATAGGCAATACGGAAATTTGATTATTCGACATGTCTAACGATTGCACATCCAGGGAACATGGAAGAGGAGCCGGCGTGGATTCCAATTGAATCCGTCTCGGATGCTGCTTCTCAGATATTTTTTCTTCAGTGACATCTTGAAATCCAAGTTCCGTAATGTCCTTCAACGAATTCCACGAGATGTTTAAAGTTACTAAATTCGACAAGGGGCAAAACAGGCGATCCGGTATTTGCCAGATATTATTCCATGACAAGTCAAGTTTTTCAATCTGCGGCGTATTGTCGAAAGCGCCGCTTTCCAGTTCCAGACTGTACTTCGTTTTGTGCCCATTCAGCGTTCTAACGGTCAGATTACGGAGATCGCGGAGACCGCTGAGCAGCTTGGCCGGCCAATGCATCAACTTGCATCCGGTCAGCTTCAACGACCGCAGCCGCCATAAGTGAAGGAAACTGTCCACGCTGAGCAGGCCATTGTCATCTTCCTCATCGGAGTCCTCGCACACAATGTTCATGGAGGTCACGTACTCGCTCGTAGCCTGAGAAAAGTTCGTCCTGAGCGAGTCGTTCCCCGTGTAACGATGCACGCAAGTAAGCGCGCCATCCTGATGCAAATCCCACGAACAATAGTCCGGCAAATCGAGCTTTGGCGGTAGCTCACTGGTCACGGCGAGCACGTGGTATACTGGCAGGAGCAGGCAGTAATAAGCCAACGACAGCGACAACGATCTTCTCCCGGGACCTTCGTGCCGACCGACGAGCCCACGCATCTTTAGTGAACTCGTTGCCTGCGCTTGGTACCGGTTTTCTGCTTCCTAATCATCACACGCCGCGCGACCGCGTCACACGTTACCGGTTATTGCCCACACTCTGTGGGCTGGGCCTCTATTCTAGCCTGGCCGAGAGAGATGTGTTACTGAAACTGTTCGCTTCGCCGTAGTATATACGATTCACTCCGATTCGATTAACTGTGAGCATTTACGGACTGACATCGAGTGTGTCCACAATAATAAATCATAATAAATAATAATAAATCAGAATTGATCAAGAATTCATCGGTTGTCATCGAAATATAATTCTCAAAATCGTAATTATTATATCACGTAATTTTTTAATATTTTTTTCTATATCCAAGATTGTTTACACTATTTCACTTGATTCAGAGCATAGGAGATTCGTCCCCGGCGCGGCACGAGTGTTTTGCGGATACGGATACGGATACGGATACGGATGTTTCTTTACAGGCAAAAATAAACTACTCTATTGTTCACGGTGTTCTCTAAATTCCGGATTCGTCTCGGATTTAGTTCTTTGGAGACCGATCGACAGTGTTTCCCGAGTTACGTCACGTCAAAGTCGTTTAACAAGCATCAACCCTGTATCAGAATGTTATCCACTTACGGTGGTTCGCTGACAAACTAATGTCGCGTCTCGCTACGATATCCCGCATTCCGATCAGGGGGACGTGCTCTGTTATCCGCACGACATTGACGTCTCGTGCCAACTCCTCGAATCGCGTCCCGAGATGTGCCATTACAAGATCCCGCACATCACACTATTTCCTCGATGTCGATGTCGAAGCAAATACGCTCCGATTCCTCGATCAGGGTCCATTGATAGATCAGCCAAACTCCAGAAGATGAGAGAGAGAGAGAGAGAGAGAGAGAGAGAGAGAGAGAGAGTCGTTGAGAGAGTCAAAGAGAAAAGAATGATTTCACGACCTAGACTACCCGCGATAACGGCGATGGACAAATATAGAGAAACAGAGATCGGAGCAGAGAGCGTCCGTCCCTCCCTACAACAGCAAAGACCGTAACGCTCGGTACGACGGCCACCGCACGACTGACGAGCGAGATCTCCTCGGCATCTAACTCGACGCAGCGTCCACCAATCGTTTCTATCCCCACCGAACCGGTGGCGGCAGCACTCACACATAGCGGCGGCGGCGGCGGCTGCGGCGGCACCAAGTGGAGTGAGCACGCGCCTACCGCAGGACCTCGGGGTAGGACGAGGACGTCCTGCGCTGGCTGCGTTTCGTACGCGAAGCGGCGTCTTTCTTGCGCGTATACACATGCACACGCGCACGCACACGCCCGTGCGCTGCTGTTACCATTACACGCGATCGACATACAGCGGACTATTACAGAGACGTGCGGCAACGAGCGTGTAGAGAAGAGAGAAGAACGAGCGGACATTGCACGCAACCTGTCTGTATCTTCTCGCCGTTCTCCCAGTTGGTCCCTGCACAGGGCGAGACCGGGGGACACGATATCAGAAAAAAAGCATCGACACTTTACTCGTTATTAGAGCTGGCAAAAAATATCGATATCCGTGCCGTGCCGGCATCGAAAAAAGGAAAATATCGATGAATGCGCTGTCGACGATGCAAGTAAATACGCGAGAAAGTAAGGAGATGGTCCTATTCTCGCGTATTGTGTTTCAATTTCACGTGTGTGAATACTCGAGTAATGTGTTTCTGTGTAAATCTGAATTTTACTCGTGTAATTTTACTCTAGTAATTAAATAATTAAACGGTTGTGTTGCGCGTAAGACGACCTTTTTTAATACATTCCAAAGATGCAACTGGATTGCTCTATGCGACGCAATACCGTTTGGTTGAAAGCTGAAATCAATTTCTGTACTTATTCGGCTTTCCTCGAATAACCAGGCAAAATGCAAAGCGACAGCAGAGACAAAAGACGTGGACTGAATGCACGTTTGAAACTAGCTCAAGCGTTATATGAATCGTTGTGGACGACGGCAGAGGGACGACAGCCGGGTGTGTTGCGCCGCCTTTACCAGTCGTCTCCATCTCGTTCAAGATCTCGATTCGAGAAGGAGACCCTTCGTCTGTTCATAGAACGATTCCATCCCAGAAAGGGCGGAGAACGCGAGCACGTCGCGCGCGCGCTCGTCTTCACGCATACGCAGCGCATACTCATCCCGGCTACAGCATCGAAAGATACACATAGGGACGTTGGCAAACGATCAAAAGAGACAGAGAAAAGAACGGGTAATCGGCATGTGCCCGACTTTACGATTCGATTGCATCCGAAGACTCGCACGAAGAACCGCGAACCGGTCCTTCCTTCTCCTCGCACCATGCGGAGTCGCGCGACGTGTTTCTTTTCAGACCTACGATATTTGAAGCATCCACCCTGGCATCGACCACCAATCGTAAAAAGGTTCGGATCAATTTTTAAGTGGCCATCGAACCAGCATTACTCTCTCTCTCTCTCTCTCTCTCTCTCTTCCTGTCCCTTTCCCTCTTTTGATCTTGTTTCTCATTCCCTTCCATTCCGTATCCTCGCCCCCGCTTCGGAAACTAACAAACAACGTTCGCCCGATTTCTCTGCCGTCGTACTCTCGATCTGCAGATCGCGGCAGATCGAGAGAGCTCCAGATACGTCCGATGCTCAATAAGCCTCGCTGATTCATGCTCGTTCGGCCGACAAGCGACTTTCGACTTGATCGATGGGAACTCGAAATAGTTTGTAACTTGGTGGCTACGGTCGCGCTGTGGTTTCGACTTCACAGAATATATTCGCGCACACCTCGCTTCGCTTCGCCCCGCTTCGGCCTCCTGCCTGCCTGCCTGCCTGCCTGCCTGCCTCTGCTCTCGCCCTCGAGGAAGCGGGCATTAATTCATATTAAGTGTCACTTAATCGGGAACTTCGACGGGAAATAAGCGTTGGACCCCATCCTCCTTCTCTTCCCCTTCACGTTCCCTCTCGTTCCATATCGGATGTTTGTAGCACGATACGAAAGACGGATCACTCGCTTAATTGATGCATAGGTGATAAAAGAGATGTACTGTATCTTTCGAAGAGGGTTCCTTCCGGAAAATTGTGACTTATTAGCCGTGTAGTAAATTCGTAGAAGGAAGATTGTCCGTGCAATCCTTCCTTCGTCTTTTATAATGAGCAGGACGTGACTCAAAGCAGGGATATTTAATCCATCTAATGATATTTTATACTCCGATTCTTTACGTTAAAAAAGACAAGTTGCGATCCATCTGTAGAAAAAATGGAGTTTGAGAATTTGAAAAACATTTGGAAAATGCAATTTTCTTCATTTTTAAATTAATTTTTTTCTCCCCCCCCCCCCATTAAAACGAGTTATCTCTACAAATTTAATTGCTAATGAGAATAATAATACAAAGAGAATGTCAATATCATGAATGTCACGCGCATTTATCTATAATTTCAAATTATAAGCAAATAAAAAAAAACACACTATTCATACATATATAATTTATTAATTATCGCAAACGCAAGAACAATCCCAAATTAGAGCTAAAATATTTAGAGCTATTTTTTAGCACAGTTAGATATACCTTAATTCGTTCAGCTAAAACAAACGTTCGTAATACTATAAGTAATGACAAAGCGATTACATTTATCGTTACGACTTATTTCGCGTATGTAGACACTTAATTCCTAATGTCGCGTCGGAAAAGATTCCTCGAACTGCAATTAATTTGTCGCTCCATTACGCGAGGATTCTTCTCTGGAAGTCACATTTAATTAAAATCGTTATAACAGCGATCGTGGATCGTTATAGCTCCAATAATAGGCGCCGTAGATATCCAACGAGTTTTCCCCCGGGCAAAGATATACGCAGTCTTACTCGGGTGCCTTCTAGAAACGAACCTGTTATTTCTCAGCACACGTCTGCTTCGTTATCAACTAATGTTAGAACAGACTCGCAGTATTAAAAACGCTTGTCGATTGTGCTATATGCCGTACCTTCGAAATGAAACTTGGCACAACCGCGAAATATCCAGTTACTGAACAAATCGAGATTAAATAGTTCCATTTCCTCTCAAAGAATACAGTAAAATTATAACATCTATCAAAATTAAAGTTGAAAAGACTTAAACATCAATCGATGTTATCTTCAATAACCGTAGCAATAACAGCGAATTCGAAGGTGAGAGACACGTACAACTCACTGTTTATTCTGTCACACTGAATGTCAGTTAAAAAGTTTCTAATTTGCTTTATAATAACACAATATAAGTTTCTCAGCGGGACATCTTTGAAAGCAATGAAAAAATGATTCTATACCTTGCTGCTTCGCATTAAGAACTTTCCTATCCGATTCGGAAATCAATTAGTGGCAGATTTAGTTTCCATGTAAGAGGTGAGTCGCGCGTCACCGATGCGCAATCTTATCGTCCGGAATAGCGCCTGGAAATGGCGGGGTAAAAGAAGTTTTAATTAAACCTAGAATAAGAGTTTAATCGAGCAAGAGGGATTAATTGCCCGGGGGGGGGGAGGGATTAAAACGACTGTAGGGTCAAAGGGAACTGGCCAGTCTCTTCCGCGCAGCAGTATCGCGACTTCTGAAATACCTCAGGCAAAGCCATCCGTATAAATATGCGCGTGAAATCTCCCTGCGAATGTTCTATTATGTCTAATTAACGGGACGCCTGACTTCACGCGCACAATGAGTGCCAACGTGGGTCTCGCTTTTCATTTTCGAACTATCTCGTTCTATCAAATTCTTCTAATTCCTGGCGATCCGTAGGCGAAACGCGGCTTCTTTGTGCGGAGCACGCTAGAGTGAACAACGGCGATTTTAAAAGAACCTTGTGACTGACTCTCTCTCTCTCTCTCTCTCTCTCTCTCTCTCCCCTCTCGTCCTCTCATAATTCGAAAGCTTCACTAGCGTTGTCTCGAGCATTCTCTCTGTATATTATATGAATGAACCGTACAACTCTCGTCAGGCTACATATATTTTTTACCATCTTATTCTTTTTTTTTATCGAACAAATTTCATTCCCCGATTCCCGAGAGACCGCACGCGCAGCTGATGAGAGCGTAAAAATAGCCAGCGAATGGTTTCGCGAATCATTTTTAACTGTACAGTCGCCGTCAGATTTTACAGAGTATTGTTCGATATATTGGCACCGTGCGCAACATATACTATGTCAAACAATAGTATGCTTTACGGTGATTCGATTTATATCGGATTTTTTGCCGTGTGTTACACATCAGGCGCGCCGTGTGTGGCCACGGCATGTCGAAGTCTCGTGCAAAATAGATTCGCGTCCGTTTGCCAAACAAGTCTATCACTGCCAACGCGAACGGAAAATACATAGAGCGAATCCGTTGTTAGTACGATGACACGTTGCGTTTAATGTTTCATACGTTTACAGTGTCTCGATGACACGACGGCGTTAAAAATTTATTTACATATTTCTTGGTACTGCGTGCCATTGAATCCTGCAGCGTGTATGTAATTTATCTTACATAAAAGGAGGATACAACTTTCACTTTTTTCGCAACCGTCGGGAGATTGTCTTGTTTCACTACATGTTCTTATACATTTTTCTTTGTGGAAACCGAAAATTATCATAATAATGACGCTAGATTGAAAGAAAAATTGGTACATTGAAACGAAGAACAAAATTCTTATTCACATTTTGTCGTTTCACGAAATCGCTGTCAGTTTGTGCTGTTTGTTGCTTCAATAATTTCAAAACTGATTCCAAGAAAAACTATCCAACTTTAAATAAATTCTTAAATGATTGAAACATAACTGACAGCGATTTTCTAACAGTTTGAATACGGATTTTATTCTTTATTTCAATGTATTCAATTTTTCTTTGAGAGCGTAGCGTTATTAATTTTTAGTCTCCATGAAGAAAAATACATGAAAAAATGTAGAAATAAAATGATCTCAAACAGTCGCGAAAAAAGTTATACTTCCTTTTATGCCTTTTATATAACGTAAATTATATGTTAAAACCATTTTTTAATTTAAAATCCAGCTCTCTTCAAACCAAATAAAATATTACGGAAAACACAATAACAAACAAAGAGCTTTTCAGCTACAATCTTTTTGAGATAAACTCAGGATTAAATACAAATAATAAAATTTCAATCTTCTGCAGTTAATTTCAAGCCCTTAATTTAAGACTTAATTTAATTTAACTTACACGAAGGTGTTTAATATTGAGTAATGGAAGATAAGAAAAAAACGTCCTAATTCACTCGAAATTAGTGAAAGAGTTTCTCTTCCACGAAGTACAAACGTAATTCTTGAAACATCTTACGTATCTCTATTGTTCTACGGCAATAATTTCTTTGTACGTATCTAAATATAATAATTTACAATCTTTCGATTAACGGTTAGCGAAGAGATTTACGATTCTTTTTGATAACTCATTTTATCATGATATCCGTTATTAATTTGACATGTCACGAAATTGTAGCGCGAGAGCCGAAGATTTTCGAGAGGTGGTAATAAAAATCTCTAAGCAAACACCACAGGAAATCGCCGATACGAAAGCAATCGGCAATCAGTTCGCGACTGTCTTTCAATAACGGAGAACGCCCGATGGTGGTATTTACAATTTATCGAAAGTTCGTGACGCGCCGTAGACTCTACCGGAAAGGGAGAGAGAGCAGTAAAGGAGAATTGAAAGCTCTGCTCGGTACAATAAAGTATCGGAATTTACAGAACGGCTCTCCGCGACCGTACTACTGCGCCGCGACTTTTACTTCTGAATAAGTCGAGCCGTCGCGACGCGCGTTATTAAAGCGTATTCGAGTATTTGCTGTTTCAATATGCAAATCGGCGGGTGCGGTGCCCCGCGGGCGGAGAAACATCGCCGTTCTTTATAGAAAAGAATCGCACGAGAAGGGATAGCAAATATGGACACGCGCGCGCGACGTAATTCCATCAATATCATTCCTTTTAAATTTGCAAGAGAAAGAAGGAAAGGAAAGGAAAGGAAAGGAAAGAGCGAGCAACTTTAAACGTGCAATTTCGCGCGCGTGCACAAGCGGAAAGTACACCGGCGAAAAGTTTCTTAGGATAAAAGGAACTGCCGCGGCCAACACTTTCAAACGACCGTATTTCGACTGATATTATCCGCGAGGAATGAGAGGAGAGAAACGAACTGCCGGATGCCGCAAATGAGACAGGCACTTCCCTTCCGAAGAAGCCCGGGAGTTCTTCTTAAGGAGATTGACCATCAACGTCGAACTCGGTCCAGAACCGCAATGCCACTCAGCGGCGTAGACACCGATCTGCGCGATCGTTCCGGGTTTGCCGGAACGGTGCACAGAACTTTGATCCCACCTTAAACGAATCCACGAAAATTGCATTGTTGTTGCAGCACAATTTGCCCGCGTGCCGACTACGAGCTCATATCCGCTCTAGTTTCTGCTCAACTTCTCGCCGTCGAGGGTCGCGCAGTGGCAAATAGCTATTTAAGTTTCGTCCCCATAAATCCCATTAGTGTTGTAAAAATTTTTATGTACTTCATTAAAAGCTCGGCAAACGCAATAAGTGTTTATTTTTATCCAATTGGAGCACCATGTAAAAGAATATTTCTTGTATTTCGCGTTGTTGGGACAAAGCTTCTCATTATTGCTGTTAATAATTTACAATTCCGTTTAATACTAAAGCGTGAGAAAAAAAAATGCGTAGAAATGTATAACTGAAGAGATTTGCGTTATCGAGATAGAATTTTCAATCGTTATATGTGGACATATGTACAACATTAGTGATCGGATCGCTTTTATCTCGCAGCAAATAAGAAGGGCCGCCTTGTTAAATTGTCTTACAAGAAAAGAATAAATTTTTAAGAGGTTGAGCCACGCGTAACAATTTTTTTACTGCAATTCAATCATTGTAATTCGGATCAATTCTGAGAATGACGCTCTTTTTGTTAGAACCGCGCATCCCTACACCGAATTCCAACTGTCTACTTTACTCGATCGTACATTTATCTGATTTAAATCGATTCCTTCGAATGATACAGCTCGTTCGAGTTTTCTTTTCCGACGCACAAACAAACTGCAGAGACACATATTATATATATTTTGTTATAATTAAATAGAAGAAATCCCAACAACTTTATCAAATTACGTCTATTTTATCTTCTTATATTGTCCAAAATAATAACATATTTCCAAATTAGATATTCTCAAACACATAAATTCGATTGAAAGTTTTTGTAAACATTTTCATCAGATTTTTAGAAAACATATATTTATCACAAATATATGTATTTCGTACTATAAGGATAGCATAAAATTTGTATAAATCAAAAAATTATTATATATCTTTGATATCAAAGATGCGAAAAGCATAAGATACATTTTCCTACTAATTATAGCATTGGGAATTGAAATTACATTATTTTAATCTTTGATAGTAAGGAAGAGTTTGAGATTACATTAATTTAATATCTTCAGATGTGTTGTGTATATATATTGTATAATAGGATTTAAAAGAATTGTTGTACTTTG
Source organism: Trachymyrmex septentrionalis (assembly GCF_001594115.1). NCBI lineage: Eukaryota > Metazoa > Arthropoda > Insecta > Hymenoptera > Formicidae > Trachymyrmex > Trachymyrmex septentrionalis. Next base: position 1,352,523 of record NW_017306059.1, on the reverse strand, counting down.
AATAGACAGTTTTCAATAAAATTCTGCATTGTATCTTTTACTCGAGGTAACGTTTTCTTCGGCCAATCCTTCCAACAATTCAGAGATTGCGCAGCGATGCGCGCAAATCGGACTTGAACTCCGAAAAAAAGTCGGAAGACGACTTTTTTTCGTCGCAGTCATTCTAGATCGTTAATTTGACGTATAGAGAGAGAGAGAGTCCAACGTCGAGAATGCAAGTACAGACCGTATGTACGTGGTGCGGTTTCAATGCGGTGGAGATCCCTTTCAAGTTGCACCGGCAGAACCTGAACGACATTTAACCGGAAACTTGATATCGGTGGACATTCACCGTTGTGAGTTCTTTCAATTGATTGTGCTCGGCACGACAATAAGGATCGGCGACATCGTGGAGCGTATATCGGGGTGGAAGAAACGGCAGTAAGCGCTATAAACGCGAGAAAACGGAGCGGAGCTTGTCGCTCTTTGTGTGTATAATCGTGTCATATTGTGTCGGAGAGTCTGAATATTTCGATTTATCACCCATTCGGAAGTACCCAGTAAAATCGAGAGCGTATTGCGTATCGCAGATTACAAGGGGGAAAAAGAAGTAAGAGAAGACACAATAAAGTCCTATTAATTATCTCGATGGCAAAAAAGCACCGATTTTGCTGATGACTCCGGCTTTTAACTATCGGAGATTCGCATGTCGATCGGTCGAGCATGTTCGGCTTGAATATTCAAATCGCTTTTCAATGCGAACGCTGGTTGAACGATGTTGCGCCTCTATCCGGCAGGACGTGAATCAATGAGCTTCCATTATTATTTACTTCGGAAGATTGATCATCCCGAGTTTTTAACGTTCTTATCAACGTCCCGTGGTGAGCGGCGAATATCGAAAGCTGCCGAATTGAGGCAATTACCCACATGATTTATTACGTGTCGCGACAATTTCTCATATTGAGGCATGCTATTAAAGATATATATTCTCGTAATATTATAAATATTCACTAGAAAATATTACATAAACAGTTTAAGTTCAAATGTTTCGAATCAAAAATTTCCATCACAAATGGTAGAAATATGGAAATACTAGAAAGCTAATTTTGAATTCAAATTACTCGATCCGATTGTGAATTTAAATTTTGCGATCAATTTGTTATAATATTCCAATATTGAAACGCTGTTTAATAAAAATCTGTTTTACAGTATTCGCGATTAACATATTTACGAAGATTAAAAGGGGGTTTGAATTACATTGCACACATTCTATGGTTTATATTACAATACCATCGTGACTATAATAACGTGAAGCAACGTTGAATTTATGTAATATCTTCGAACATGATCTCAGTTACATGAATTGCACATTGGAGTGACATCACTGACGTCGTATTGACACTTGGATACTCAGATGTCGATACTAGACACCTATAATCTGATTCATAGGTAATAGTATGAAACTTATCATGAATAAATATTCTAAAATCTTTGCATTTTTCTCTCATTATTCAAGTTTCATATTCAACGTAAAGATGTCACATATTTACTGAGAGAGGAAGATGAACCATAATTTTTATGATAAGCCCCGTTGTAGTGCACAATTCGAGACTTGTTAAATCTTTCAAATTTCGCTAGAAATAAATCGATACTGTCTTATAAACTTGACGAGGCTTCGTTTAAATAAAAATAAACGCCGGCGGCGCATGTAGCAAAGTTTCATTAAGTTTTCGAAAAGCTCGCTTAATGTTTGTCTTTGAAAGAACTACTTCGCGGGACAAACAAACCGTCCCGCGAGAATAAAATGAGCTGCACGAAGGCAAGGTTTTCCTACATTTTGAAAATGTAAAAAAGTATCCTCGGCGACACAACAGTGCTTAAGAAAAAAACAAATAGCGTAAAAGCTCGCGAAAATATTAAATATGGAAAGAAGTTACACTATATTTATACGGCTTGTAAATGCGCACGTACATACATATTTAAAAAAAAATTCACACGCTGCATTTTATACACGCTTTTCTGTCTATATTAATTTATATAATTTGACACGAGCACAGAATTGTGTACATCCTAGGATTAGTAGAATTGTATTAAACATTTCACGTTAGTTAAATATAAGGACAAATGGCAAATTATTATTAAGAGAATAATTGTGTAGCAAATTCATTCGGTGATCATCGGATCCTCTAATAAATGAAAAATGCCTTTGCAACATTATATATAATTGATATTCTTATGTAAATAGAGCAGCACAAAAACTTTTCAATAATTTATTATCGTTTAATTTTTTCAAATATGTAACAATTAACATGAATGCTCTTATTACTTTTTTTAATATTTACTTACACGTAACTTTATTAATTTTATAGTTAAAAACTCATTTAATTTATTCGAAAATTTCAATTTCCTCGTTTAATGCTATTCTAATTAGATAGAAAGGAAAACACTGAAGAACAAACTGAAAATGTGGTTGGCGTAGTTAAAAGCGAACTTTCTTCGATAAAACGATCCAAACTCCAATTCGGTAATTACTCTTCTCGTTTTATTAATAAATTTAACACTTGTTCTCCTTTCGTTCTCCATCGTCGTAATCCAACGCGATGATTGACCCCGATATAGAGTTTCATAAACAACAGGCGCTGTCAGAAAGTCTCTATAGAGAGATCGCGCTAAAACTTGGTAAAATATCACTACGCTAATTCGCTCGAGTCTCCACAGATCGTTTTTAATTACGCGATAAATGATTTCGCGAGCTTTTCACGAAGATATTTTGCGATGATGCTCGATCTTGCTTTTCATGCTAATACAATGACAACAACGACGACAACGAGCGTAACGACGACATTGATGGCGCGGGCGTCGGTGTTACGATACAGACTGCTAATTTCGAAACAATGGCCCATCGGGAGCCTTTGTTCCGCCGTAAGGTGAAAAAAAGAGGAAAAGGAGCAGGAGCAGGAGCAGCAGCAGCAGCATCGGCGTGTTTTCGTCTCGCAGACTAATGAGCGGCGTGTCGCGCGGATAACGCGGGGAGCGACTAATCTAATATCGAAGCGAAATTACGCATAAGGGATGCAAATCCCCGTCGGTCCGCCTGCTCTCGTCCGTTGGCGCGCGTCCTAATAAACTCCTTTCATTAGAGCCACCCCACACCGTGCCACACGCCGAATGAACAAACTGTGCAGTCGTAACACTGCCTTGGCGACAGCTGTGGGACGAAGTGGCTTGCGGAAGCCACCGGTAGTAGGTAGCTCTCTCGGCCTCTCGCGGTTTTCTCTCCCTTCGATGTCCTTGTTCGTTTCACCCTGTTTCCGCCTCGCTCTTTTCAACTTTCTTCCTCTTTCTCTTTCGTCTTGCATCCTCCCGCGCTATCCATGTGTCGAGTGTCCCTTTCTCGCAGCCGTCGACACATTGACGTATCTCATTCTTCTTCCCTCTCTTTCTTTCCTTCAAGTTTACTTCTTTTTGTCCTCGACTACGTTACTGCGAATCTCCGCTGTGTCGCTCATTCGTTTCTTCTTCGCTTCAATGATCCCGGTGTCTCTCTCTCTCTCTCTCTCTCTCTCTCTCTCTCTCTCTGTCCTCATTCCTCCTGCGGTCTTTATTGCGCCCACGCTCGCGAGATGCAGCCGCGATGAGAGTAAGAGCGCAGAAAATTCTCCGCTCACTACCTCGCTCTTCAGCCGAGCTCTTCAGTTCTCGCTGTGCCACCGACCGAACAAATATCAAATAAATGAGACAACTGTGCGAAACCTCGACGTTTTAATTACTGGTGTTTAGTCGCGGCACACCGGGAGTCAAGAGCTCAGTGGCCTCGCTTTGCTCATGTCGCTGGTACTCCTTCTTTTCCTCCATCTCCTCTCTTCCTCTTCTTCGAAGAACACTCACCGCTGCCGACGATGTTCTCTCAACCTTTTTCCCTGAACGCATGCCGTCGTAATATCGTCGTAATGCCAACTTTGCCGCATCTCAACACTGCTCGACTTTTGGATGCACGTGTTTTTATTATACGTGCACAGTTCATTATAGTTCCCGTCCCGGAAAACCGACCTCTCGGAATGCACAACAACAGCACGCGAGGCGCCAAGCCAAGCTTTCGTTCAGTCGCGCGAGCGCGCGCGTGTGCGTGTGCGTGTCTGTATACATGCAAGTGTCCGTGTATGTATTAACACTGCGATTATACAGAGATAACGTTGGAGATGGTTTAATTGCAAACTGTGAATTCTGCATGCTCTTGCGAAATACAACCTGCATCGCATTCCATAAATAAAAAAGAGATTCTTTTTGGAAAAGTAGGACAAACACAAATGGATCGCATATAGCCGCGTTATTTTCGCCAAGATTGTTTGTCACGCTTTGGAAATATTTAACGATCAGAGCGATAGTATACATAAACAAAAATATGGAACACATTGAATGTTTCCCCCTAGTTATAAATTGCTTCATGAATTTAGTATTGATTTTCTCGTAGAAAAATATTCGGTTGAACGATATATTCAGCCTCCTCCTGTAACTTCATTTGCAAATTAAATGTTCCGTTATCCTATTTGTTTATACCACATAATTTAGTTTGCTAATTTTTTTTTTTTTTTTTTTCAAGAAAAATTTTTCACCAAATACCAACCTTCTTGTATTTAATTTTCGATATTAATTTTCAATATTTGGATAAATATAAGTTTAAATTGAGGTTCTTTTAACGTAAAATCTACAAATCAACCGACGAGTAGTTCCATCTTGTTGAAATTGGTCAAATAAATCGTAAACGAAGAGAGGGAGTAATAATTCCGAAACAACCTCTACTCTAAGTCTATATATCTTTTTTCGACTATTGGCATTACGGTGCTGTGAATCTGCACAATTTGCAATGGCAAACTTTTTACGCTGCGTTGTGCCATGGACATCAGTCATCAGGGAACGACGCGCTTTCTCGCTGGCCAGACTATCATGTGACATTTCGGCATTGATAAACGATAATAACATATTTCAGCGGACTGAATTTTTTCGACGGGTTTTAGGTGCGAAGCTCGCGGTTAAAAAGCGTGCGGAGAAAAATACGTCATAAATGCACGATGAGAACTCGATAATTAAAAAAAGCCATGCATATTTCAATATACGTAGTAACGGGACCGTAAATTCGGCATGACAGTTTGAAAATGATGTGGAACATATCGGTGAAATTTAGTGATTTGCTATGCTTTATCACTACGTTTACAGAAATACTTATCTCTTTTTTCACGTAGGTTTGCATAGTACGCACCGTTATGTATCGCAATTTATTAGAGATTCCTTTTATTTTTTGTCAAGATGCGTTTCCGGGGCTGCGCAATGTAACTTTTCAAATTCCAGCTTCGAAGAAAGCTTCCAACAGACGTCGACAGCTTTGCATACAATATTTCGAGTATGTCTAGACTGCGAGTAAACCGCGCCAAGTACGAGAGAAACTTCTTCCTTATACTTGCTGCTGAGTCGTCACCTGCTGACTTCGATTTGTCGCGGTCGCGAAACAGCACTTAAAAAGAACAAAATTTTTCAGAAAAACGATAAAAATATATTTTTCTGGAATTGCTAGCGACGAAGATTCTGCGTGAGGAAAAGTGCGGAAGAACATCGAAAAATAACGAATAGCGATATTGACGTAAAATAAAATCCCGTTAAGTTAATTGCAACGATAAAAAGCTGTAATCCTCAGCTGTAATTAAAAGTGTCATCGTGCGTAGCTAGCCGCTTACACTTTTGTCACATGCATGAAAATCATTTCCTTCTTTCGCTAATATCGATCGTGGAGTCGACTGTGTAGAGTTGCTTCGCTGCCCTTAATAAATTCCAGACAGAACGGCGGCACTCCGACGTTGCGAACGACGTTATACGAACAGACGGGGAAAGTTCGCAGACGATAACGTCGATAAGATCTCGCAGTAGACAAAATCCATAATTAAGGCTGGCCAGAAGCTTACAATTACGCGGCTCGGTGGATCCACAGCGAGCTGAAACTACGCTGCTCTGTTCTCCCCGCATCCGGTATAACGTTGATTTACCTTTGTAAAATTAGCACTCCATTTTCAGAATTTCAATATAACTATTATAGTTCTATCCACTTTCGTAATAGAATTCTAAAATCGTTCACACACACACACACACACACACACACACACATACACACACACATACGTTATTATAGAATTTTAGCGATTAAATATACAATTTAATATCATATATATGTATCTCGTATTATATACATAGCTTGGGGGATGCCAATTTTACGTTAAAATAGACTGCTAACTTTACAAAGGTTATAGCAAATCGGAACCAAACGCACACAAGATCGATAAGTACACTGCGTTTTAAATTTAAATTGTTAAATAAAAGCTTACGTAAAAGGAGCGCCAATGTAATTAATTTCGTTTCTAGCTATCGAAACAATTCACAGCAACGTAAAATAAACAACAAAAGTAAGATATATATATTTATATATTAAAAAAGTAAATTTGCTTGAAAAACTATTAAAAAATAAGTGCAATATTTTTATGGCAATTCATTAAACAGTTAATTAAAATAAGTTTGTAAGGCTAACTACAATATTATTTCCTATGAATAAAACCTTTTTATACCTGTTCATACATTTTTTGTCCTACGGGCGCGGATCTAAAGCGCCCATTGAAAAATCTGCCACTGACAGACTATGGAGCGACCATAAAGCGATATTAAATTGATATAGAGAATTATTTTTATTTTCCCGACAAAACTTTGCCGCCGAATTAATTCAAATCTATGGTCCCGCACTGCGTGTATTATAAAAGTTTCGGAACGCAAACTTGCTTCTCTCCTCCCATCGCACCATCGCCGCTGCTGCTGTCGTCGTCGTCGTCGTCGTCGTCGTCGTCGTTGTCGTCTCGTTCTCTGTACGTGCTCGTATATATGCAGAGCCTCATAAAACCGACCAGGACTTTTTGTATTCATATACGTGACTGCAACTTTCAACAGGAAGGGTCGAAAAACACGAGTTAAGTAGATTCAAGGATTCAGTGTCTCGCGGGGTTGTTTTTTTTTTCTGGTAACTTCACACATCAAAGCGCAACCTTTTTACAGAGAAGACGCTCGATTGAATCTATTTATCGCGAATGATTGTTTTATTGTCAAATTATTATTTTAATTATTCTTTGAAATATGTAATTGTTCATTTAAAATAATCAGAATATTGTCAGAATTGTTATACTAGTTGAATTAAAATTGCAAATAAGCCATAATCTCAAATTTCAATTGTTAAATAATCAATTGCTGAAGATGATATTAAAATCTGAGAATACTGAAAATCTGAGCTACTACCAAATTTGAATTAATAAACTTTCTTTACCAGACACACATATTATCGTGCAAATATAAATGCATGGCCATGTGTGAATTTATAAAGAATCGGCGAAATTTGTGAAAAAGTCCGAAAGAGAGTTGTAACTTTAAAAGAACAATTCAAAAATCTCTTTCCGAATTCGTATCTCGTGTCTCCTACTTTTCTCATTCTCATGCGAAAATAAGATAAGAATAGAACACAACGTCGGCGAAACAACATTAGCCATGTTATATTTTTACGCGATGCGGCATTATTTTTCGCATAAAGGAACAATGAAAGAGTGCGCACGCACTCGGCATATATATATATATATATATATATATATATATATGTATATATATATATATATATATATATATCTCAGACTTATTTATCCAGTTACAAATAATATCGCCGGACGATAGGCGGCGGTTCCGGCGATATTATTTGTGGAAAATCCAGAGATGGTGATCGCGACTGAACTCATACCTCGCCGCGATATTGACTGTTTGCGCGCGAGGGTTTAATTCCGTATTTCCGGCGCGGAACCCGTACACGCACGAACGCACATCGATATCGACCGATACGGTCGATGTGTATTTGCACGGCGGGGCACTGTTTTTTATTATATAAGCAAACAAAATATCGTTAAAAAAATTTCGTACGAGTGGATATTTTACCGATCGGAGGATGTTACTCGGAATTGTAAGCATTTTACCTCCGAGAAGCTTGGTAAATTAGAAGCTTTAACGCATTTAAATTATACACCGTCGCGTGAGCATTTGCCATGTTTATTCGCCAGCGAACGATAAGGAAGTCGCATGTGGAGGTATAATTAAGAGAAGTATTTACTTTGTTAATAGTAAACGTCGCGGATTAAATTATTCGTGCCGATCGAATTTTGTATTTACTCTTTCTATTGCAAACGTGGCTCCTATCGCAAACGTTCTACATATGATATAGATATAATATTTTCTCCGGTGCAATAAAAGAATAAATTTCGAATCTATATAACAAATTCGGTTTTAACAAATCTAGTTGCCCCAATTCTAGTTGCTCAAAAAAATTTATAACAATTTATCTTTCTTCTTCCTGTTACAAAACAACTATTTCTTTATTCTGTAATTTCTGTTGTGCTTTTTGAAAATGATAATATAACATTAATAATGTAACGCGTAAATAATGTAATAAAAACGTTGAAATTATATAATTATTCAAAAATTCGCCTTTAATAAAAATATAAATATAATTATTCAAAAGTTCGATAATTTATGTTCTACTGCACACACACACACACATTTCGTTGCATATAAATTATATATATATATATGCTAATTTATTTATTCTTTTATTCACAGAGAATATTATTTAGACGTAAAGAAATTATTACGTCTTATTATGATTGCCGTAATGAACTTAGTTTCAGTAATGAATTCAATTTGATTTCACTCAATTGTGATAATAATTGGAGAAAACGAGAGGTAAATATGAAAACGAGCGATATGCAAAGCATTTTCGCGGATATTTCGGTAACGACTAAGATTCCTGCGAAAGGCAGGAAAAAGCAATTTGTTGCTCACAGCAAATAGCATACACGCATACTCGGTCTCGTTTTCTTCGAGAAGTTGTTGAGTTTTTGAAAAAGCTTGGCCAAGCAGCGGGAGTGGAGACCGGCATATTGCGGAAGCTGTCGAGTATTTATGGTACTCGGGGCATTATTTGTGCGTGGAGAGGGGTCCGTTATAGGGACGTCGAGTGCATCGCTAATATTGGCACACCGTGCCGGCGCTTGGTTGAGCACAATTGGAGCATTGTGTAAGTACAGACTGCAGCCTCATCAATTACGCGTTCAATTAGCAGAACTCGAGCGAGCGAGAGGAACTGAGTGCAGCCTAGACGTCGTCGTTGTCTCGAAAATCCTTCGCCGCACACAGAAGATCTGGCCGTAAACGGTGGTCTTAACGTTTAATTAATTACCGTCGGGTGCAAGCGGAGCTTTATCGTCCTCTTTGCCGCAGAATCGCCTCGTTATCGACGCGTTCGCGCACTTGAAACCCCGGTCACGCACTTATCGGTATTTCCCGGACCGGAGTGGAACATGGCGTGTACGTGACAAAAGATCGTAAGAAACGAGCATTTCTTCATTTCATTACGGCCGTATGTGGGAATTGTGGGAATTGTGGGAATTGTGGGAAGGCAGGATCGAATTTTGTTCTTATCGATACGATACGTGTAGTTGTAAATAAGAAATGTAAAAAAATGTGTGAGCATACATTCTTGACAATTTTGCGCCTTTAATCAAAATGTGGTACGTTTCGAAAGGACCATCGGAATAAAATTCCCAACTACTCTACAAAGATATAATTACCGTTGCAAATATCTCCAATACATTTGCTTATTTGAGAGTCTTGGACATTTACAAATTATTTCAATTATGTAGAGTGCAGAATATATTGCCAATAACAGTTTTGTGTCGATTGCATTATAATACATGAAATCCGCGTGTCCACCGTCAGAGTATTAATATAATAAAAGCTCTCTCTCTCTCTCTCTCTCTCTCTCTCTCCCCCCCCCCTCCTCTCGTATTTCAATTTCATCCAAATCAATATCGGAAAGCAATATATATAATATTATTTCTCCTCGTTCTATGCACCGTTCCAAATATGAAACTATCTCGCCGACTAAAATTCGGGTGCGCATTCATGCGTACAATAGAATGATGGAATTCGCCATTTTTGCAAGAGTCAAAGCGCTGATTGACAAAATCAAGTCCTATCGGTTTTAAGCTTACTGCGAGCGTTAGCAACTGCAATTAATTCGACCGGTGAAATTCCATCGCGCAACGAATACTGCCAAGTGCGCCAATTAACGCACGATAGACGACCCGTTCTCATCAATATCGCTTCGCGAGAATTTCGTCGTGTTTCGAAAACGAATTGTTCCGTCACCGTTATCGCAGTCGCTATCGCCGCTACTGCCACCGTACCACCGCTACCGACCATGAGAGTAGTAATCCGAGAATATTAACCGGGTCTATTGGTAACAATATCCCAGGTCCCGGTAGTGACTAACTGATCAAACATAGCCTCCGGGTTGAAACAACGGAAAAGAGACGGAGGGTTCTTTCGAGTTTTTCCGTCCCTCGGTAATATCAGCCGTTGACGTATCACATGTGCGCGCGCAAAATCGTCCCTCGCCCCCGACTTCGGCTTCGTATCGCCGTACATGCATGTCCTAACTCTTGTAGAAGAGTACGTGCACACACAAGAGTGGCGGGGACGTCTACCTGGTGGCACTCGGCGGTCGAGGGAGGATTGCCAATATTGAACGAGTTTCGGCGCGTTTATTATCGGGAGAACGAAGCGGGCGGGCGAAAGTAATTCTTGATTTATTGCCACACGACCGTCGATATCGCGTAACTGCCGTGGAATTTAATCGCAATTAGTTCCGGCCTCTTGTTTCCTCGCAAGCATATTCGCACGCTGTGCAACAGCGTGCGAACAGACTAGCATCGCACGGTATATTAACAAGAGGGCATTGACAATAATAAGTTTTCTTTTCGATCTTAAATAAATTTCTAATGTATCGTATGATTAGCGAAAAAGAAATGATACGTATTTCTTCTATGTGTCATGACGCGAGTCTAAAAAGCATAACCCTTTGCAATTAACCTGCAGGTATCCTCGACCTTGATTGAACACGTTTCATATAAAATTTTACACAAAGTACATATTACAATCAAAAAATATTTTACATAAAATGTACTTAAATTTTTTAAAATATTTACTGTACGATTTCTATAACGTCGATCAACAATGAAAAAAAGTCAAGTTATTTTTTAAATTCATTTTAATTTTTACTAATAAAAAATATAACCTTTCTTTTTCTTTCTTATTCCGTCTACAGAATATATCTTATCGAGCTTATCAAGACAGGTCGTTGCAAATGTTTTGTAAATATTTCCTTTGTCTGAGGTCTTTCTTATTTTGTGGTTCGTACTTAAAAACACCTACAGTTTTTAATACCTTGACAGTAGATTTCCTGCGATTATCCCTTTTCTTATGTCTACTGTTAAAAGGGGAAAGGGAAACCGTTCTTAGGATTTTCTTAAAGGAGTGAACGAGCAGTAATAAAGAGACCTGCTAAAAGCTTGTTTAGGGACCTGCTAAGAGCTAGGAGAACATATAATGTATGCAGAAAGCTGCTAAGAGCTAGAAAAATATATAAATGTATAGATAGAATGTGTGTTTATACATACAATCTGCAAGTATTCCAATAAACTCATAAATGGAATTTAAAAACTTGTTAAAAACTAGAGAAATATAAATGTATAAATCTAATTCAATCAACGCGGCACGAAATTCAAGCTTCATGAAATTTATGAGTAATATCTTCATAAAATATAGTAATTATAAGATTAATTCCAAGTGGATGAAATATAACTATGAAAAGAGAAATGCAAAGAAAGAAAAATTAAATTTACATTAAATTTACATTAAAGCTTAAGAACCTGTAAATATATCTTTGACGAAAAAAGAGTATATTATGCAGATCTAGACAAGAGTTATTATCTCCGCAATGATGACAGATGCAGCAAAATGTACGTATCGAAGCCGTATTTATCATCGTTATCGAGAAAATCCTAGCGAGACGATCCTAGCGTCTAAACTTGTGCGTAACTTTTTTTTATCAGAGACAAAAGATTATCGTCAAGTATAAGAAATAGTACAAAAGTAATTGTTTAGAGATTTATATCAATCATGTTTGAGAGTTTGAATTACAAAAATACGATTAACTGTCATTTTACGATCTAGATTTTTACTACAAGTCATTATGAGACGAATTATACTTAATTGCGAATTCGAAAGCATCGTCGACATCACAAAGAACGAAAGAAAGGTTTTACAGTGTATACATTAATATTTCACCAACGTTTTACCATCCTCTTCGAGATCATAGATACGAACAGAGACTTTCTGACTTACAAGTTACCTTTTTATAGTGCAAGAGTACCTGCAAAAAATGCATTCTAAGATACCGTCGTTCCATTGGAATTTGGATTACAGGTTGGTATCTTTATTGCCACAACGTTCGTATACAGAAAAATAGCCGCGGCAATAAAGGTACAAGGCAAAAAAGTGCACGCGACTCAGTGTACATTATCCATATAGTAGAATTTTTCATTTGTGAGATATCGAGAATCGATGAATTTAATATTAGTTTATTAAATAATATCTCTGAAAAAACAGAAACGGTGAATTCTTCGCGAAACAATTCCAAAGTCTCCGCCAAAATGGCGTAGTAAATACGCAGTATATAATTTTCACAAATTTTGTATTTGCAAGCTGCACGCTGTTTATTTTCGTTTGCACGATGCTTATTACTTCTGCAGATGCGGAGAGGATTTAGTGTTTTTCGCGCGCTTGACAAAATGCAAATTTTCGAGAACGTAGTATTATTTAGGTTTTTACATCTCGACCGCGACAGGTGGACAAAAATGTGAAAAATCCTGTATGAAATTTAAAAAGTTGTCAACGTTTCCTCACACGTGTACGTTATACACGACTAAAATCTCTTACGCGTTACAAAAATTTATTTTTAACAATATTTTTTATATCTCTAACTCTACGCTTTTTTAAAAATAATATATGTAAGTGTGTTAACGTTGTAGCATTCACGTACCATAGCGTGAATCTGATGTGTGGGAATCTGATTACAAAATATACCATGTGAAATATATAAAATGCGTAAGTTTTCTAATTACTCTCCCATTTAAATAAGTTGAAAACTGTGCAAATGTTTTTATAATCTAAATCCAAAAATATTCATATATGATTATGGAGCAGGATTACGGAACTGTCGGAACAGCGAAGAACGCAATAGATCAAAACGAGATGTATTCGAAAAACGAGGCGTATGATTTAAATAAAAGATAATCTCCGCTCGAGAGAATGTGCCGAGTCCACCACATCGTTCGGAAATACGAATGATGTAATAACGGCGCGACGACATTTCCAACGGAGTCTCTTTCGTCGGTGTGTTATTTCGAAAAGAGATAGCGAACTTGGCGTTTTCCGCGAGCGGGAAGACCCCCCTTAATATGACAATCATTCTCGAGGCCAGCTGACGCGCGACAAATTCTCGGCACGAAGAAGAATGAGAAAAAAGTACGGATTAAACGGGGTCGAGGGCATTTCTCTCGAGCATGAGCTCACGGCCACAAATCCCTCCGGCGACGCTAAACATTATTTCAGACGACGGTTCTACTCTTCCGGCGTATCCTGACGGTCCAGCGAGCGAAGTAAGCGCGCTCCGTTATGCTCATTCCTCTTTAAATTCATAGAAGACAGTAAGAGTCTCTTTTCTCTTTATTGATTTATTGATGGCGGGATGCTGAAAGCATCAGAAGCGTCAGAACTGATTTCCTGATCCAGAATCGTTCTTCGCAGAATAGAAGTTGGTCCACACGCCCACCGAACCCTCAACATGGAGAATTAGTTCCGACCGTACTTGAGCGAGGGGCCAACAACAAGTGGTTGCGTCTAGTTAACTCGCGGAGTCGTTGTCGGAGACAGTTCGGAAAGACATCCGCTGTCGGTGGAACAACACGGACGGCGCGTTCAACAACGGCCGGCACAAACAATCTGGGATTTAGAGTATCGACTCCTGGGTGTGTCTTGGACCCGAAACAGATGTAGTTCGCAAGTGAAAGAGCCACACACGGTCTGCGAGAGAGAGAGAGAGAGAGAGAGAGAGAGAGAGAGAGAGAGAGAGCGCGTCTGGTAGAATAAATCTTTCTTTCTTTCTTTCTTTCTCTTCTTCTCACCCTCTCCTTCTCTCTTCGGCAGAGTTTACGAATTGTAATATCAATATCCGTTCACCTGTTGCCGTGCGCAACCCAATTGTCGGTTTGCTGGCGTGTATTCGCTCGGCGCATTTATTCTGACTTAATGGAGCGCGAGCTGTGCTTCGCGGGCGTGACGATACGCTAGGGAGTAAGAAAGCGGCTGAATCGTTCGGTTGCGAAAGCCCTTTGGTAGTATTAATGCATAATTGAATTCACTAATCGATACGTATTACGCGTTCCCTTTACAGAACCGCATTGAGTTGTGATTGAAGAGAATAATTAGACTAAATCTCTGTCGAAATAGTCAAATATGCATGTATGACACATATACGAGTACAGTTGTTGATCGAACAGAATACATTTCGTCGAAACAACTGAAATGTTGCATTATTTACATAATACTGTTGTTCTAATGAAAAATTATATTTTATCTCAATTAAATCAAAGTTCAAAATTTGGACAATCGTATTCGTTTTTGTCTAAAAAGTATTTCAGTATTATCTCACTGAAAAAGTATCTTGGGTACGAAACATAGTAAGATTCGAGAATTCATGTAGAGTAATTTAACAAAGGAACTTCAATTATTAAACACTATAATTTTCTGTTGAAAGTGGCGGAGCGAAAAATACGCTCCATATTTCGCCTTACCACCTTGGCGCATATTCCGCATTAACTCGCGGACATGAACACGCATAATTCTCTGAAAATGTGGCGCATACAAGTTGTCCTCGCTCGTGACGGTAGAGAAAAGGTCAGGAAGGAAGTTGATAATTTTACGCGAGTGAAAAGCTACGAGACGGTCGCGTGCGCTAGTGGATGATTTATACGTATTAAGAATTACGAATTTAAAATCATGCAATTTCGTTGGTAATGCGTTGTAAAATTGTCGGAGACATTTCGTCAGACCAGATATTCGCCGTGTCCCGTTCTAATTCCAATTCCATTGACACATTATAAATACGAGACATAGTACAGTAAAAGCTTTAAAAGCTTGCTCGTTGAATCGGTACACACATAAACGTTTGGCGTAATTGTGAACTCTCGTTAAAGTCGTCAGTGTTAATTAACGATCGGGAGAAAACCAGTTTGCAGATCCGATCGCGTTCGCGGGCTCGTTAATGAAAAATAAACCAACTCGCGCGAGTGAATAATGCTCGATTCCTCGGACGCTCGCTCGGTTGAGTCGAGTCATCGGCCCGGAAATATGTCGAGGCATCGGCCGCGCCCCGTCAGAAGTTAAATCCTGGCGAGAATTTTATTTCCGAGATCTC
The DNA here is from genome assembly GCF_001594115.1 of Trachymyrmex septentrionalis. Classification (NCBI taxonomy): domain Eukaryota; kingdom Metazoa; phylum Arthropoda; class Insecta; order Hymenoptera; family Formicidae; genus Trachymyrmex; species Trachymyrmex septentrionalis. Next base: position 1,337,102 of record NW_017306059.1, on the reverse strand, counting down.
TCCGTTCTAGCCGCGACGCGCGAGACTCCATTAAGTACGCGCGGGGAGAGGCGCGGGACCGATTGTTCCTTTCGGTCGAGTGAAAAATTTCCTCGCCCCTTCGAAAGGGGAGAAATCTCTTTAAAACGAGGCAATCTTCGCGATCCGCCGTGAAATTACAAGGAGGTTTCGTAATGAACATTTTACTGTGCATCCAGACGAGATCGTCCCTCCGCTGGCCTATAGTCACCGCATTAAGTTTATCGCACTTCTCCGCTCGCTTCCCTTTTCGCGTAGTTATCGGGGTAAAATGCCGATAGGCAATCCAGGAAGGCACGTTAACATGTACAGTTAACATGTACACTGACGTGGTACTCGGAGATTCACTGAACGATTGTTACGTCGTGAACAACACTCGGTCCATTGTGAGGTGCTCAACCAGCAAAATGTAGAGATAGGTCTTGACGGTGCCATAAAGTCATTCGTGCGCTGCCACCCTATCCCTTTCCCTCCTCGCCTGCAAAACTGCGGCCGGCACTTTGAAAGGGAAATTCGACCAGCACGGCGTCGACAAGAAACCGGGTGAGACGTGCTGACTTAGCTGTTACATAATTTTCCCGAAGAGCACCCGGGAAGAGGAACGTCGGCAGCGTTCGTCCGGATCGTTTTAATTAATCGTGATCGAAGGAAATTCATTGTTCGACACGACAAGTTGTGATCGTCACCCCTTCTGCCTAATTCTTATATAATCGTCAATTATCGAGATAAACGTAATAATGTTTGAAAAAATTATTTACGTACACGCGTTGAAAAAATATAATCATGATTAAATATCGTTTATTGTTCGCGTCACTTGCATGGGCTTATCGAAAAGGCACGCTTAACCGGCTGACAATGGTGTGATACATTTTGCTTCTGTCAAACGAGATAATGCGGCAGCTGTCGAAAACGAATCACTTTAATTACGAACGGCATTGACACAACACGGGGACAAGCATTTTTATATAAATATATTCAATTGATAGGTTCATTTCTGCCGATTTGTTACAGGCGTAAGCAAAATTCATCATTAACCGAGTGAGTGTTTCTGTCACGTAACATATGTTGTTTTAAACTGAAATAGCAAATATCAATATTCCAGAACCACAGGATGTCTTTTCAACGGCAGTTAGCGGAACGATAAATTTAAAAAATTGCGGTTGTTTTTAATAGCTTGACATTAATTGTTACAGAATTATTCAACATTTATTATTAAATTTCGAGAACAAAAAAGTTTCCGATTAATTTTAACTAGATTTTATGTCAACACACACACATAAATTTAATCTTTCTCGTCATATACAGAATAATCCGAAATTCACGAGTTCGGAATACAGAACATGAAACTTTACGTTTATGCTAAAAGAAACAATTTTTTCCTTTTACAAAATTGCGTTCGATAAATAATTTTATACGAGCAACAATTATAAATGCAACAATTATTTATCGAACGCAATTTTGCTAAAGAAAAAAGTTGTTTGTTTTAGCATAAAGAATTATGTCCTGTATTCCGAATTCGTGAATTTCGGATGACCCAGTATAATATCTAAAATTGAAAGATTATGACAGATACTAATATTTCAGCTTTAATTGATTGTAAGAAAAAGATTGTATTCTATAGTTACAAATTATATATCTAACTTTGTGAGATAATCTGTATGCATTAAATATTTTCAATTGTTAAGAAAACTTAAAAGAAAATTTATTTATATAATAAATAAATATCAACTATCTATGTACATTCATATGTACAAAATGTTTTACTTTAAATTCTATATATATATACAATATATTTTGATAAATAACTTATAATCTCTATTTAAACAAACAAATTGTGATTACCTCACGTAATAATCCGGAAATTAAAATTTTATTAAATCAATTTTTCTGATAGTAAGATATTTCGTAGAGAAAGATTCGAGAAAAAAAATTTACTCTAGAAAATTAGATGTAAGAGTAAACATTTGTTCATTTGCAATATTTCATACGATTTCAAGAAAATGACTTGTTTATTTCTCAAGAAAATGCTAATGGTATATTTATGCGTTAGACAATTTCATTTTACGAATTCGAATCCATCCTAAGTGCCCTTTGTTTTTCCGTCCAACCGGCAGCGCGCATCTCTTTTCGTCGAGATGGATTTATTTGCATTCGTCGATATTATCGGAATTCGCGCGATCGGTTTTCCCGTCAGTCTCACATTTCGCTCGCTTCGTATTACATTTCTTCACGAAAGAAGCTCCTTTTCTCCAAAGGGAAATCAATAATTCCGGTACGCTTGCCTCGTGTTTACGCCTATGTGCGCAAACGTGTATTCTCAGCTTCTGCAGATAGCGTCGAGTCATCCTGTTGCGAGTTCGGGAATAGAGCATGTCATTGGCTCTCCATCGAACCATTATGGTTGCTCGTAAAAAAGAATGGACTGATAATATGTTGGATAATCTATCTACTCGGTTCCTTTATAGCAAAGAATAGTGCTTGATAATAGGAAATCGATTTACTGCGTAGCTGAAAGTATCGCTTCACTCTTCGCGTTTATAGACAAACCAAAGTATCATTAACGTACAGTTATTCTCGTCCTTTCTCTTCCGGTCAATACACTCACACACGCATTATATATTTTATATATACATATAATGCAATTCCTACGAAAATTCCTTGCGAAAAATATTTTCCGCAAACTCACCGGCAAATCGGTTCTTGTTTTCGAAGCGCGCACGTCGAACGTATACGAGAAAGAGAACAGCACGAACTACGAAATGCTTTATGTCGTACGACGATGTATTTGCAACGATCGGATTTGACCTGATTTAATGCAATATACTAGACAAGTTTACCATTTCAGTGTTTATCGAGAAAAATCTAATGAGATTTTAGCAATGAACGATGCAACAAAATTTAAGAAAGCTCCCAGTGTAAAAAATAATTTTCTATGAATTTATAGTTTCTTAATTATTAATAACTTATTTGTTCACAAAGAAATATCACACAATATCAAAGTTCGTTTCTTCTGTAACGTTAACGAAGAGAGTTTTATAAACAAAATTATTTCGACAGTATGTAGCTGAAAAATTTCAATCTTCTACAAATTTTCAGAATTTTAATTTAAAACGAAGAATTTTAATTTTATTCTTAGATTCTAAACTCTGACATTTTTTTTTTTAAAGCTTTATCGTCAAAAAGTTCCAAGATGCAATTAGCAAATACGAAGTAGAAACGAGATGATCGTTTTCTCTGTTGGGATTATCGAGAGCTAATCAATTTCTCATTGAGCAGAAGTACTGACGGGAATTTATCGAAGTCACGACGCTTCGTATTTGTTCTTGCGATCAAAGAACCGAAGACAAAGCGCGAGCTTCAAAGCCGATTACTCGGGATTGCGTTTTGCTATTGCAATTTCCTTCGCGTCTGAACGCTCGCGTTGTTCTCATCATTAGTGCCAATACGTCTGAATAATCCAGGAAATAACTACGTTGAATTCTTAATAAACGATGTAAGCGACAGTTTATTTCTCTTTCTGTTCGAGATATATGTTACTCCTTTGTACAACGAGTCAAAATGTCGTGTGCTGTATAAATTGGTTGCGCGAGGGTCGAACTTTGCTCTCAATCTCGCAAAACTAGTGAGAGAAAAGGGGAGGGGGAGGCAGGGAGGGAGGTGGACGCGCATTATTGATTTTCGGAAGTTCATCTAACACGACATGAATAGAGTTAGGCGGACTTAAGGGGTTAATCTTTAGCAGTCAATTTAGAACGGAGAGAGGAAGTTGGATAAAGTCCAGCGCTCTCTCGCCTGCCGTTGCTATTACGCAGGTAACTTCAACTGACTGAGACAGCAGTAATCTAATTACATTCAATACCGTACGTAATTATTGTCGCCAAACATGGTTAATATGATACAAAGCTTCATCAGTGAGTAACGTCTATGGTATTTTACTCCTAGAGAGAGTCTATTTAATTCCGCAAATTTTTATTTTTTCTTTAGATAATCGTACGAATATAATCATTTGATTGTATTAATATATGTGTCGATATTTTTTAAATAAAATACTCGGCAAAAGATAAAATAGTTGTTAAAGCAAAAATGTAATTGTAAAAATATTTATCGCAATACAATAGGAAATAAAAAATAAAATAAAATTACACTCGAAGATAGATTTTAATTATTTTACTTTATCGGCTTCGGACATTACTATAGCTCGTTTAAAAATTGTCTAAAAGTTTAATACGCTTCTAATAAATAATTACTTTTTGTAATCTCGGATATATTGCACGCTTTTAAAAATCTATTTCCGTTTTTCTCTGCAATGAAAGAGGTTTTACTGTAAGCGCAATTAATAAGCGCTATTTACACTTATTGTACAAAAAAAAATCTAACACAGATTTTTCAACGTGCTACCTCCTATTTGCGATTACCGTTGAATTCGTATACGGATACGTGTGAAGGACGTGACCAAGCGTATCCCCGGTCTCACGAGAAAGTCACTTAAAATTTGGGATTGACTTTAACACGTAGCCCGAGCGTTGGCGGCGTAATCTATGCGCTCAAGTTGCATTTAAAATAGAAAAGCTGCTTTAAATTATATTATCCACGACGAGAAACGGGTCAGCTGCCGTTGCGACGCGACAAATACCGAGCGCTACAAATAATAAGCCTTATGTAGCAGCTTACAAGAAGATTCGCGGAGCAACGTTAAATCGCATTACACCGAAATCTTATTTCTGCCTAGCACGCGAACGAGCCACTTGGCGTGCCGCGCGTCCAGGCCTAATCTCCGTCATGAAACGACTACAGGCAGGCAGGCAGGCAGGCAGGCAGCAAGCAAGCAAGCAGGCAGGCAGGCAAGCAGTCAGGCAACCAGGCAGGCACGACGCCCTTTCCTCGTACCCTTCGAGGGAGAGGATCGTAATTAGTCCTGGTGTAAACTCAGGCAGGGCGTCCGTCTCACATCCGTTAGAGCTGTCTCGGTTGGGCGTTGCTGACGAAAACCTCGGAACCGAGCAAGTCGGACGGTGGAGACGTCATGATGAGGAGAGTAGAGAGGGAGAGAGAGAGAGAGAGAGAGAGAGAGAGAGCGAGAGAGAGAGAGAGAGAGAGAGAGAGAGAGCGAGAGAGAGAGAGAGAGAGAGAGAGAGAGAGATTTCGTGTGATGTCGGTCGAGGGATAAAGAGCGACAGACGGCGGAAGAAAGATATATCGACGTTGGATGAAAGAGAGCGTGTGCGACGGAGAAGAAGCAAAGCTGCCGACGTCGAAAGGGTACTCTCCGCGTTTCGGGAGCGTAGAGGGAAAGCGAAGGGGGCGAGAAAGGTTTACGCGGGACGAGTAAAGTGATTGCGAAAAGGGGGTCAGAGGGAAAATAGGGTACGATGGTTTAATAGACTGAGCCATGATGGATGACGCCGGATCGATATTACTTCTTCTCACTCGTGGTCCGAGTGCCTATCTACCACGCCACGTGCTCGAGTATTCATGGCATTTTGGAAGCCGCGGTAGACCGTACACGATATACAGCCCCGCATACCGGACATTTTCGGCAGCGGGTACGAGTACACGCGCGCGCGCGCGCGCGCCGTTCTCTCTCGCCGTTATTACGCGAATTCGTCTACACGCGAGAGACGCCACGGGCAAGAATTCGTGGTAGCGTCGTGGCCACGAGAGCGGCTTGCGAACCGCGAGAACCCGCAAGACGTGAACACAAGACTGAAGCCAAAGTCACCACGCGGTAAGTACGATTCTCGCGGATAGTGATCGCGAGCCACCTCATCGTCGCAACGGAGAATTCCTCCGGGGTAAGAAATTGTCAGCAACGGTTGCCTGGCGAACCGCGATAATTCTCGCCGTTGCATTTCGAATGTCGCCGTTTTATTCGCGCGAAGAAACGACCGAGATTTATGGGTGACGATGAACCCTAAAGTAAAAGGGGCAATCTGAAATTCACGCGGGTCAGCCGATCGATGGTCGATAGCAGTGGACCGCACCCACGCCGGACGTTTCATGACATTGGCAGATCTATGGGGATTCGAGAACATCCAGCCATTCCGAATACGCGACTTTTCGATCGGTTATTTATGTGTCTTGGATTTCCACAAGTATTTAAATGCATGAAAATTTGTCAAATACTCCCTAATATTTTGCTCTTAATAAAACTATTATAAAACTATCTCAAAACTTGCAGATATTATAGATATGTGTTGCTCTTAAAATTTCAACATTTGAACATTTCAATTTCTCTTGCCAATATCTTATTTACCGGCTGCGTTCTTTTAAGCCACGCCCGAAGGCAGCCGGAAGGCTAAGTAAACTTGTTTATCTGCGAAGGCGTCTCAATCGAAAGAAACTGGAAGTTTAATTCGCCAGAAGACGGGATATAATAACCGAGGTCTGGCGCTGAAAAAATATTTGTCCCCCGTCGTAACGCCAGTTGCATTCGCAGTTGCTCGGCGACCTAAGGAGAGGAAGAGAGAGAGAGAGAGAGAGAGAGAGAGAGAGAGAGAGAGAGAAGAAGAGAAGAGAGTATCGTTCCTGAAGTTGCGCCGCCCTGGGACACTCTCGAAAGGGGTATGACCCGGGGCAGCGCGGCGGGCAATATAAAGTTACTCGAAATTACATCTGCATATTATTTCAATTTTGTAGATTGTTTAACCCCGGGTAACGCGCCGGATACGAGCAACTCCCGTGAAAGTTTTCTTAGGATAATCTCTTAGGTGGCCCCCGCCGGGCTCTCTCTCTCTCTCTCTCTCTCTCCCTCCCCCTCTCTCTACGTCGTAATTTGCCGCATCTCATTGGCCGTCGGAAGAAATTTGTTGGTCCCGCTGTCTAAAATTAATTTACTAGTTGCCATGGCAGAATAGGCGAAACCCAACGAGCCGCGAAGCGAATAAATAAGTGCCGACGTCGATGCAACGACGCTGCAATTCCCGCCGCGATCCGGACGGGGCGGAAAAAAAACGTGCAGGAAAAATGCATGTCATTCGGCTGGGAGTTTTCCGCGATAAACAGCGCTGAAAAACAAGTCGGTCGGCGTAAATCGCGAAAACTTTATATTAGGTATTTTGAATCGGCGAAAAAACCGGGCTCCGCGAGTTTTCCTGCCACCCGCCGCCGCCACCCGCTGTGATAGACTCCCGGATGCATTGGCGCGTGATAAATCGATCCCATGAAACCTACCGTTTGCAAACGGAAAGAAAGTACCTCAAAGCAGAGCGTTCGTCCTGTGTGATTTGAACAAATTCTAATCGAACGAAATGTTACGTTGCGAAAAAGTGAGATTTTCGATAACTTATCACATATTTCTATACAACATGCGCTCTTTTGTGCGAGAGAACTAATTTAAACGAAAAATATAGAAAAATACACAAAAATAATCTGACTTGATTTTTATTAAGTCGATTATTTAATAGTGTAATATTATAAACTCTTTAAATGACTAAATCTTTAAAACCGAAATTTAATATGCCATTATATGAATGACTGGAATATTAAGTTTATACACAATATATTTCATTGAAATTCACGTTTCACAATGCGTACAACTTACGTATGGGCCACGCCCATTCATATTGGTTTCCTCGACGTTATATCAGGGTATTTTATTTATCGCGCCCTATTTAACCGGTCTCAAGAGAAAAAAGGGTGAGAACTTACTCTCGGGTCTACCTGCCGATCTTCAATTTCAATTTGCAAGACGCACACTTATCAGGGACGCGTTCGAGTAGGTGACGTTTGACAGAATAGAGGTACTTTCGAGATTAATTCCCGCACCTGTCAGCATTTTGATCGGCGAGATCCGACGGTGAAATAACTTCGAACACCTTTGCTTTTCCCCAATCACGGTAAGCCGGAGGTGGTCGGATAAGGCAGGTTGAGCCAGAAAGGGAAAGGAAGGGCGAGGCGAAAGAAAACCGATGGGGAAGATGGGGAAAGAGCATGGGCAGCGTGTCGTTTGTATCAATTTACCCCAGCCACCCCAACGTCCATCCTCCATCGACTTGCTTTGGATTTAATCTAATGCCACGTCGAGAAGGGTAATTCATTAAACAAAGATCCACGGGTTCCACGGTCTGGCATCGCATCGCCGTCGAGACCAGACGTCTGCTCGCCGTTACGCTCGGAGGCCAAAAGTAAATAATTAAATTCAGTCTGGTCGAATTTCGGCCAGGCTCGGTAAGGGCGCGGTTAATTCAGGATGGCGTTGCCGGGATCGGGAAGGGCCGCGCGAAATATTTACGCCCGACGTACGATATGAAGGGGAGGGAGGGATGATAACGTTTTGCGGTGTTCGCTGCGAACTCATAAGGATTATACGGGACCTTGCTTTGAGGATTTATTCTATTCATATGATCCGATGACTCGGGCGTGCAAATTAAGACGTATCTCAATTTCGACACCGCACCGACTTCGGTCGTAATCGCAGGGATATTACTCGTAAAGGCTCGCTCGCGCAGTAACTTCCGAGATATGAAAATTTAATTTGATGTGCACGATAATCCGCAGTGCATACTGAGGAAGGTTACTTAATCATCTCGTGCATATAATATGATATAAGCTTAAAACGTTGCTGGGGGGAGGTGCCGAGGTGAATTACGAATGTCACAGCAAATAGGACGTTCGATTTTAGAAGTTTCATTTGAGTTGTGCATCGCGGAAATCGCCAGCAAGTATGTACGTAACGTTCGCGCGGGATTTATTGGACGGCCGCTCTTTTCGATTATTTATACGCTCGTGATGCTGGTTAAGGATCATTGGGATCAATTTCATTACCTGGCAAGAAATTCGAGGAAAGCCGAATGCGACCATGCATTATCCGTGTCTGCGAGAACAAAATATTCATTCTGAGTAGCTCGTTAAATTCCGACGGCGCTTCCGCGCTACGAAAACTCAGCCAATAGATCACGCTAAACTTCCTGCACGTTCGTGCTAGCAATTCCCTCATCCCAAGCTAAGAGTCATGGATATCCACAGGAGAACGTGTACGAATGGGGGAAGACTTGGTTCCCTTACGCCACCGCAAAAATGTTTTAGACTTCCAACTGTACTAGCTTCTCTAGTCGCCGTATTTCATTCGATGTTCCTCGATGGCACCGCAGAAAACCTGTTATCTTTATTACTTTACTGTCCTTTTTTTTTTCCTCAAAATCTTCTTAAGCTAAGACTCTTACCTAAACTAAAAACTCAAGATATTACAAGTATTTTATTTTATGCGCAAACATTCAGTAAATATACAAAGTTTTTATCTTATGATACCTTACGATCATATGTATACCCATTATTTTATGTGTCTAACGATGCAATTATTATGACTATAATGATTATTACAAAATTATTATTTTATGATGATATCAAATAATTTAGATTACATTACTTATATAACTTTCACGATTAAATAATCGTACTTAAATACATAGAATGTCGTGATAGATATGAAATGATAATCTTTTCATCAGAAAGCAAAATATTCGCATTAACTTCCACAGAGAATGTCGGACGTGTGTATTTTTTCTATATTTTAAAATCTCAACGCAAATATTTGGATAATTACACATCAACTAAGATTAATTTTGTCGTCTATTGGAATATTAAATCCGTCGAAAAGTCGCAATTATTAATGATCTTGATGTTTGTGCTAAGAAGCTGCTTTAGAGTAACACAGAATATCGTCCTATTAATAAAATGCACCAACTCATTCTCATAATATTTTTCGACGTCATCCCACTTATTTACGTATTTTTGCGATTTACTGTTAAATATATAATGTCAAATTATACCCAATTTGAATTTTTCAAATCACTTCTATAAGCCGCCACTGTTTTTACTCAGTATGTCGTTAATCTAACTGAAGTAACAGAATTAAACAATTTAATTCAAGAACACAAACAATTTAACTCAAGAAAATGTATTAAATTTGACTCAAATTTAATTTAGGTACTATTTACCAAGAGAAAAATGTACGTTAGAAAAAAAGTACGTTAAAAAAGAATTTTGTTTACTTTGAAACCAAAGAAATGAGTTAATTTACATTTTGACACACGTGAAAGTTAAAAATAAAATCTTGTTTAACTCAAGAGAGAGATTGGGTTGCCATTGCTCCTTTGATATCTAACAGTGTAGGTAATTACAAATGCGCGAGCAAATAGACGGTCATTATTTCACAATCTTAATTTCGTATTTGCTTTAATTTTAAGTCCTCGGCAGTTCCTCACAGACGCTACTCAGAGCTACGGGCAATTATGATAATATCTTGATCCGATAATGGGACACGGTCTTATTCTTACGAATTGTCGCGGGCTTCTCGATGAGAAAAGCAGGCTGGGCGCGGGTGCGCAGCGCAACGCCGATTTCACGCTCGAGAAGTCCGGGAATGGAGCTGGCAAAGAGGAATTAAGATCTCGCCGAAGGCTCTCTGACAATGCAAAGAAGCTGCCCAAAGAGCGAGAAAGGGACCAGAGAGAGAGAGAGAGAGAGAGAGAGAGAGAGAGAGAGAGAGAGAGAGAGAGAGAGAGAGAGAGGCAACGCGATGAAGAAGAATGAGAGAATGAGAGGAAAGTGAGAAAGGATGAGAAGGTGAAAAGTATAAGGGAAGCGAGAGAGGAAGAGTGAAATTCTGCGAGAAGGAGAAAGACGCTTGACGGTATGGATCATGTAGAACGAGAAACGCCGTAAATCGCGGAAGGAGAAATGGTAGTTCAGGAGGGACATTATACTTGCTTCTAGCTCTCCGTGTAACCCGCTCTTTGTTTATATTCTGAGAGTGGAGAGTGGAGAGGGGCCGTTTGACATGTCGCCGGTCGCAAAGACGTCAGAGGAACAAAAGGGGTACGTCTCCGTTCCTTCTGGATCCCTATGAATTCCTTCCCTCCCTTCGCTCCGCAAAACCGGCCGATTCGCGTCTATTGAAGCGGCTGAATCGTGCGGTCGCAAGCTGCCGCTGCACGCACGTATAAGTGCCATATCATTATACCGGATAATGAACGTTCGTGAAGTGGTGGTGGGTTAAGTAGCTTCCTACGTTGCGCGAGCCGCGCGATTTACAGGGTATCCGTCCATTCGTTCATCCATTCGTCTGTATGGGGACAAGGAAGTGCGTGTCTCGATGAGGAGCGACGTGCTCGTGGTTATCGAGCACGCAAGGCGAGATCGCCAAGCAGATGGACGACGAGCGCATGTTTTAGGACCAACGATTTATCAGAATCAAGAGCCTCCGTTACATAAATTGAATATTATCTTGTCTGGCTCTACGCGAATATTTCACACTTTGCATGACGTGCACGATATCTCTTTAAAAAGATTTCTTATAAACTTCCCATCTATTGTTGCGCGTGACAATCTACACGAATTGAATTTGAACTATTTAAAAATTGTTGTAGCAACAATTTACGAGTTTTTACTTTGTATTCTAAAAAATGAAATTTAAATCTGCAATATACAAGTATTTGTATTTGAATAAAAAAAGATTTTTTATCAAGATATCTTATTCTATAAAAAATATTTTTTCGTTTACACGTTTTAAATGTCCAATTCTTGTAGATTGTTGTTATCAGAAATATGTAAAATATATGTTATAAAATAGATTTCAGATAACGACTTCCGATAACGTCAATTCTTCTTGAACGCAGAAAAGTACGATAATTAGACAAGTAATGATTGACGCAAGATTTCGCGAATTATCAGAATACCGTGTGCGGTGGAATCATAAAATCGTAATGAATTTTATGATCGACGTCAGGAAAACAGAATGAATAAAATCGAAACGTTGCCCGAATAAGACGTCTTATTGAAAAATGCAAGTATATGGCTGAGTTGAGTCGCGGGTGGATTACTGTGAGCAGTACAAGACTTATAATTTAACTTTTATCGAACCGATACAGAATATTTCAGCATTGCTTGTGACGGTCGTTAGCAATTCGTTTCTTCCTCGAGGCATTCAATAGCTGTTGCTTGCAATTTTCGCGCGTACGGGACGGGATATATAAGTACGTGAAATTTCTTGAACTCACGGCAATTTCGTACGGCATGTAAATCGATAAATCACAGTCAGCCAATCGACGTACGGGCTCGCGTTTTATTTCAATTTTCTCTTCGAAACAAAAGGAGCAAACGGCTAAGTTCAACTTTAGTATTACGCATCGATTATTGCTGCCTGATATTACATCTGAGATTAATCCAAGTTGCTAAAACCATTGCACATCTGTGTCCATTTTGCGCTTGTTGTATGCAAATTCAGTATGATTCCGTATTTGTCAAAGTTAAAATAGTCGGCAGTTGACAGTAAACAAAGTTGTGTTTTCCTAGCTTTTCGTACAAATTCGTCGCGTAAATTGTTCTAAATCATCTGTTAAAATATTTTATTTATTGTATTATATTAGTTTGTCGATAAATGTATTAGAATTAATAATATTTTAAGAAGTACTAATGAGACAGAATTACTTGATATTGTAAAATAAAAAATCCAGAAAATTAGCTAAATGAGTCTAATAGTTTAAAAAATTAATTTAAATTTATTTTCAAATACATTTTCTGTTTTAATACAATTTTAATTCGATGTTTAACTATATAATATAGGCACGATGTATTAAAAATTCAAAAGTTATAAAACGAACTTTCAGTATAATAATATTCATTAAAATATTTTTAATTTCAAATCTATAATATCCCCATATGAAATTTCCTGAAATATCTTCTGTTAATTTTAACTAATTCTCAATTTATAGCGCATATATAAAGTAAATTTCAGAATTCAAACATATGAAAGTGTACAATAATTACATTCGATGCTATATGTGAGATACAAATATAGATTGAAAGTATCAGTCTTGATATAGTAACAAATTTATGTATTAATAAATTTACTTCTTCCCGCTCTCTCATTTTCCTTATATTTACCTTTGCTCTTTTCTTGATTTATCAAACGAACGGTAATAACGAATAATGTCAATCTATTTTTAATGACACCGAATAGAAGTTCAGTCGCGGCGGGAGTGAAGCTGATAAATTAAATATTTAGAAACGATCTGTACATCTCACGTCAGCTTATAATACGTATATGCGCGATGAATCCAGTCGCGCGATATGGATATCATTAACTGAACGTATTACGAATGTCACGGACTTTAACGGCCGGTATCTCGTGTACTCCCAGATAGAAATTAATTATTTCAAGGTAATGAAGTGTCAAGGGAAGGACGTGGGCAGAAGGTAGGTGACGTTGTTCGAAGTTATTCGACGGAGGATATTTCGTGCATATCAGAATGTCGCGAGTCAGGAGATATTTCTAATTCCCGGGGTCGCCGCCACCGCCATATAGCAAATAGATTATCTGAATTAACGACTCCAGTAAAATTAACATTCTATTTCCAAACTTTCAATATTATTTAGTAATACTTGTAGTATAATTTGATATTTGATATTGATTATAAAAATTATTAATCTAATTTAGTATAAAAAACTTTCACTCTTTCTCAAAATTACCTATAAAAAGAAAGAAAATAAGAATCCTTACGATGTGTTTTAAAAAATATCTCACGATTTAGTCGTTAAATGTAAAAAGTTTTTAATTCTGAAAACGTGAAACATTTCATTTGAAAATTGAAAAATACTAAAATTATTACTTTACTTTAGTTAGCCCCTCCCCCCCCCCTTTCCCCGTATTTTGTAATTCTCGACATTTTGTAATAACATCGACACTATGAGTTACAGAACTACGTTGAGTTACAGAATAGGAGCGGCGTTTACAACGAGATATCGAGCTTTAAGTCTTAAGTCGTACGAAATTAACCAATTACAATTAGAAGTGAGAAAACAATCGACTATTATTGATTTTTACAGCTTTTTAAAACTTCAAGTTTTACTTAAAGTCTTAAAATCTTGTTGCAGGCACCGCTTTAGTCGCAATTGCGATAAATGCGAGGAGGAGGCTCTTGCAAATTCTCATCGCTTTTAGGAAAATAGTTAGATCGTGGGCGGTCGAGTATATAACGCGACATTTCTTTGCGATCACACGTTCCCTGGGAACGCAGAGACATGAAAGCCTCGGATGCCGTTGTTTGTCGAATGCATCGCCGCGCGGCAAACGGCTGCCGCATCGCGAAAGTGCATTACACTGCGCGTCTAGAATACGCGATATCCTTTCGCACGCGGCACGGTGGCTCGTACGTGGGCATACAGCCGGCCAATACGTACCGTATCGTACGTGCATGCCGCGCACGCAGCGAATACGCGCAGCAAATTCGTGCCGTAAGTAAAGCACAGGTCGGTACACGGTCGGGGGCCACAATCGTTACGAGAACTCGCGACAAGATCTGCCGGAATTCGCCGCTTCGTGCGTTTAATACGACACACACGCGGAAATAAACCGTGAAGGAAAACGGTCATCGTCCTAAGACCACTCACGTAATATATAAGCATGAGTAAGTCGCTTCGTTATTGGGGAAGAAAACGAGTTCGAAGATAGGTAGGCGAAAGAAAAACGCTAACGCATCGGGGACCCTTTTTCATCAGCAGCCAGTTTCCAGTCTCACCTCCGGGACGCGAACAAACGATTCTTTTTTTTCTTTTTTTTTTTTCTTTTTTTTATCACGGTGCCTTTACGAGACTTCTCCTTTCCAGACCAGAGACTCGATTGGCGATCGAACACGCTTTTTATGTGCACGAAGCGCGGCAACGGCAACGAATGCAAAGTGCTTTCGTTTCTATCGCGTCTCAATTCCCGATGCCCATGGATGGCGCGAGCAATAAAAATATGCCAATACAAAGAGAAAAAAAAACAATACGATGCGGAGAATGGCCAAGTATATTGGAATCGAAAGCAGTCGCCCAATACAACCGCGAACATATATATCGTGGTTGAATTCGTAAATATAACTCTATCGATTAATCTATACAATTTATCATACCTAATATCGAGAAAATATCAGACTTTTTGCCTGCATCTTACAAAAATATATTAATTTTGTACATTAAAAAACCTTCTTTTACTTCCTTTTTGTAGAATAATAATTTTTTTTATTTAATACTGTAGAAAAGTTATGTGTACAATTTATCATATCCTATTCATGTAACACTTTTTCATTTTCTTTTATAGATTCTCAAAAAATAACATTTTATCATAAAAGAAGAATTAACATTCTTTGATGAAATTAAAATCTATTTTCTTGCAGCTAAAGTTCGAAGAAAAACCATTACTTATTAAAACTTCTTAATATAATAAAAGTAAAGAATTTCCGTTAAGTAAAAAGTGTATTTAAAATAATTTAAAAAATGAAGTTCTGCTTCTATTCTTGCATCTTAAATGATTAGAAATTTATAAGTTTAAGTAGTACCTGTAAAGTTAGCACGGCATTTCTTTATTTTTGATTTTTTGAGATTAAAAATGCAGGACATTTTGTTATTTTTCAAAGAACAGTAGAACAATGGAAAGTGCTACCGGAACATTATTTTTCGAAAATTAATAAAATGCCCTGCTAACTTCAGACACGTTTAAGTATCGAATATCTTCGGAAGTAGGTTATCAAATATCTGATAAAAAAAACATAAAACTGCAAATACGACAATCAATGAATAGCTCAAATAAATAATCTGCATTTAACATCCTACATTCAAACGCATTTTCCACTTTATGAAACAAATTGTGCGTCATTACAAGAATGATTCTGTAAAATTAACACGATATTTGATTAATACAAACAAAATAACGACGGTTTTAGTAGCACTTTATAGTTCTATAGTTCTTTATAAAAATAAAAATAAAATTTTGTACTAAAAATCCAAAATTGAAAATATCACGTACCAACTCTGCAAATCTAGTTCGATATTCGATTGCTTCTCTCTCCAAAGTAACAAGAAAAAGATAAATATTTCCACTTTTGGCTACAGTTCCATTAGTATTACTCGAATTCTATCAAAATATATGTAATTTGAAAACAAAATTACCGACAATTACCAATATTTATATACTTGAAATAAAGAAAAAACTGCACGACACGCGGAGAAAAAAAGTGCTAGTTGCTTATCGCAATTCTATAATACAATAGAACAGCAAGAATTTGATCCTGCAAGAATTTGGTTTCTCTCTTAAAACTTTCAGATTTTTCGAGAATCTTTACGGTGTTAAAAATATAAATTGGCAGATATAAAATATGATATATATAAATCGTTTTAATATATATTTAATTACGTTCTCTGTTCTCAACACTTTTGGAAAGTGTATATTGATAAAAATATCAAGTATGGCACAGTACCACAGTAGCACTGTCGATAATATCACATATTCCGATATTGTAATTTTGTGACGAATGGCTTAATCACTGAGTGAACGCATTATCGTCGCTATCACAACGAGGCAAGAGAGAAATATAAATTTTACGTTATGCGAACGGGCGCAAAATGTGCGCAATAAAATTTCGTTACAGTGCTTCACGTCACGGACTAAAACTGTCCAAACAAAATTAATATTTGACGCAATAAGCGAGGCGTAATGTGTATTTTGAAGTAATGTGAAGCGAATTGTAATCGTGCTATGCCGTTATGTCTCACATTGAGCCGCCGTCGATTCGTTGATATTGAAATAAACTCCGCGCGTAGCGTAAACGATTTTTTAATATCCCGTGCGTCGACGTATATATGTGCCCGATTCCCGGTTCGCCGGCAATCGATTTTACGACGCGCCGAATAGATTTTAAAATTGTTTATCAAAGCGGTCGAATGCACAAACGCTATGCAGAAATTAAAATCCGCGATTTTAAAAAGAGATGCACTCTAAATTTGAGAGTGAAATTTCACTCCTAAAAGTTCCAAAAGAGTGGTTGCGTCACAGTCCAGTGGAAGTAAATTTTTTCACTCTTAGAAAGTGAAAAATCACGCCAAGCAAGAGTCGATTTTCGATCTAGTTTCTCTCTCTCTCTCTCTCTCTGCGAAATAAATAATTTCACTCTCCG
>NW_017306059.1:1288764-1320053 GCF_001594115.1 Trachymyrmex septentrionalis | reverse complement strand
GATCTAGTTTCTCTCTCTCTCTCTCTCTCTCTCTCTCTCTCTCTCTCTGCGAAATAAATAATTTCACTCTCCACGAAAAGAGAGATTGAAATTTCACTCTGATAAATGTTACGTTTAGCCCCCTACATCCAATCCAAACCAATCTTGATGAAATTAGGCTCATTCGACGTGTTTTCGAATAAAATAAATCTCTGGCAGAAAAACAAGAGTCCTTCTGTTTCGCGAAGCGAGATATTAATTATTAAAGTTGGCTATTATTAAATTAGGAAATTCACTCCTTGAAGGAGTGAAGTGAAATTCACTCTTGCCAGATGGATGCAACCATCACTTCCCTTGGAATGAAATTTCACTTCCAAAAATTTAGAGTGTAAAAATATCCGAATAATTAAATATATACATCTAATTTAAGTATAAAGTAAACATAGCCATAAACTTAAAATAGTAAGGTTTCAGAGAATTCAAGATTTTCCAGCGTTCTCTTAATAAATTAAATCGGCGCATGCTAAAAGAAGTTAAGTCTAATTTTGCACTTTTTTTCACTTTACTGCACAAAAGGACACTTTTCCAACCTGCGCATGAGATAAAAATATCAAATATTATTTAACATCGCTATACTTACACACAAAATTTCTTGTCTCCGTCATTTAACAGCAATAGGTGTATGTAAAACTGCAGTTTTTTTTTTGATTTCTCAATAATTCAATTTTAGGCTTTAATCCCTTTTAGCGTGCGACGATTCAATTATAACCATAAATAAATCGATAAATTGGACCATGGTCAATATTTAAAAGGATCGAAATAAGTACAATTCGATTAGAGTTCTATAGGAAGGCTGGAAAGCTGAATACGACACTATATGGGTGACACGTTAATCAGAGACCGTTTCTGTGAATGCACTGCGTCATTGAACGCGAGAAATTATACGGCGAGGAACCCCCGCGTGGAAACGAGCCGACTCTCAGAGTAGGTAGTAGGTAATTATTTTTTAAACGTGACGGAAGAGGCGGAGGTACATTGTACCTGAGGGGGGTCCCCGTCGGTCGACGGGGATGAAAACTGTACCGTGCCAACGCACGCGTATGGGTACACAGCTTTATAAGTGTTTCCTCATACACGTGTGCAACCGCACGCGCGCGCACACACACACACACACACACGTGAGAGAGCACAGCTGGTTAAAGCGGCGAAAACGAAAGAGTATATAAAAGAAATGTTAATTATCGCATTACTGACTAGCCAGCCGTAAAATGTACTACGTAGCTTACGGCGCCGTTTTAAATGCATACAGCAAAGTAGGGAGAACTCGAAACACGGAGTGTTCCTGCCTGCGAGGGTGCGACGAAACAATACGTTCGTTTTGCTCAATGAGGAATTAAGCGTAACCGAATTACGGTCGGACCTAGTCGGTGAAGCGCGCGGGAAAAATTGTCTCGTTGTTTGCGTTACCGCTAACTCCCCGGCGTATTTGCATTCCGGCCTTCGACGGTTCTTATCAATTCTTTGGACGTTATCTGGATATCCCGTGGCTTGCAATACGAGGAGCACTGTTGCAGTGCTGCGAATAGAAACGAAGTTGAGTCAAGCATCGGCGCAAATGGCGCGGAAAAACGGGGCAAAATAGCGAATAATAAAGCGAAATTGAATCTCCAAGATTCGGACATTCAGATATTTTGGATATTCAATTTTTAGATTCGACTATTTAGTTTAAAGAATATAGACGATCGCAACTTGGATGAAATATTTGCAAAGCTAGTTCAAAGAATCACGAGTCATGTACTGAACGATGCTTTGACTAATGTGCAATAAGTACGATAAGTGCCATCTCGTTTAATGAACGCTTTAATCTTCGTTAATCCGATTACCCAATTCCGAGCACGTTAAACTCCTTAATAATAGAGCACGCTTAAATTTGCATATGATTAATAAATGTTGGATGGATTATTATCAATTTCGTGATTCATGTTCGAATTGCGCAAAGACAATAATAAAGCCTGTTTCGATAATGTTCTGCTTGCGCACAATCGATAATCTCAATTGAATTCTTTGTCAGGAGATAAATAATAACAATTCGTTCTTTTACTTCAAACGTGGCACAATTCAACAGATTAATTTCCCAGATAAGGGGAAAATCTATTATTTCACTTGACAGACAATTATTGCCTAATCAAATAATATTATTAAAAAGAATGTATCCTTAACATAATCGAATGTCTTTTTTTGTCATTTTCGTTTCAACTCTTTAAAAAACCTTTTTAATTATGATTTTAACAATTCCTTATAAAGTTAAATTAGTTCACTTTTGATATTATAATTGAAAATTAATTTACTTAACTCATTCATGATAATAATTCAAAAATTATATTTTTTTAATGGTATCACTTTTAAAGTAAAAAAGCGAATTATAATCTTTTCGATTCCTTTTCATCGACCAATTCTTGAACAGCCTAATGTAACAGAAGAAAGAGAAAAAGAGAGAGAGAGAGAGAGAGAGAGAGAGAGAGAGAGAGAGAGAGAGGGACATTCGCAATTTAGATTTTAAAAGAAAAAAAATATTTCTCTGTATATAACTGGAAAACTGATAACGGCGAAATTAAAAATTCGTTTAAAAATAAATATCAAAATTGTTGATTTTTAAAACATATCAATTTCAGCTACCGCATGAAGAACTACCGAACCATACGAATATGTGACATTCCATATTTTATGAAAACAAAGTGTAACTTGGCGGGATCACCTCGAGCACTTCACAAAATGTCAAGAACTGTCTCTCTCGCTTCCTCGACGCTGTTTCTCGCCAAGTAAATCTAAGCGCGTGTTTATGAAAGAGCGACAGTAGGTAGGAGCGACAACAGAGCTACGCTTCTTCGAGTGAGAGAGTGAAGATCTCGACGGGGCTTTTGCATGCCTGTACGTAAGACTAACATAAAACAGACCGGCCCGACTTTATTGCCGCATTAGAGCTCGTTTAACGTTTCCTTCGTAGTTGAAAGTCAGCGATATCTGAACGGTAGCAACGGCCACTTCCGGACGCGCAAGCGCAGCGTTATATCCAATAGCCAGAGCAATACTTCAATCGGGAGCAATACCGGAAGGAAGGACGTTTTTATGGCGATCGATGTATCGCGATTCCCCTATAGTCCCCAGGGAAATTTAAAAAAATCCCAAACCTTACGCAGACGGACCGAACGATAATGGCAACGCGTACACGGCCATTCGTCTTTCTACTTCGCCGTTGCTCTTGGCAAGCAACGATTCGCGCCACTGTGGATCGCGAAATTTCTCGGGGGAAGACAACACGTATGTAACAAGATCAACGCACGCGTTCCCGAGCGTTATAACGTTACGAATTTGCTGTGGGTTTGCTGTACGAAGCAACATGAACGCCACCGGTAAACCTTTTATTAGATTAATCTTTTTTTTTCTCTGCACATATCTCAATTACTTAAACGGTATCACACGGTTTCGTCCAAATTATCTTGGCAAGAACTAATGCAATATTGCAAAAAATCCTATAAATATTCATCTTATACCCGTTTGTTTCTACCAATGTAGATCCATTTTAATTTCGATCCGACTTGCTCTTCATTTTATTCTAATTCTGAAAATTGGAAAAAGATGGAAGAGTTTCATTGAGCCAAGATTAAAATTAAACTACATTAATAGAAACGGGCATTAATAATACAGTTTTGTCGAGTTTTGGAATTTCTCTTTACATCGCAAACATAAAGTTGGTAATAGATATTCTAACTCGCAATATTCATTCCATTTCCATCAATGTAGATTAAATTTAATCTCGGTTCTCAACTTACCCTTCGTCTCTTTCTAATTCTTAGGACTAGGAAAGGATAAAGAGATTTAATTGAAACAAGATTAAAGTAAACTATTATTGATGGAAATGAGCAGATAAATAGTTTTTAGTATCATGTATTTGGCTGACGCTAATTAGATCTGTACAAAGACAAAAGCTATAAGTAACAGTCAATTTCATGTGTAAATTTTGATGCAAAGAATACAAAAGATGTAGATTGCATTACGCGACGAGAAAGGAGCTAACAATGGAGCAATCGGTACGGTGGGCTTCGTTTATATTCACTACTTGGTGCGGATGCTCGTAAATCGTCAAAATACAAACTTCCGGTAGACAACGAATGTGCCAGTCGTAAAATCTAAAAGGCGAGACGGTGCTACTGTGGTTTGCGATAGTAATCGCCGAAAGGACAAAGCGAACGGTAACGCTGACACACAGAATCTCACACTCTCGCACGAAAGTGTGTATTTTGACAGACAAGGAGTCACGAAGCAAAACCCAGGAAGTGTAGCGTTAAGCTATATTCAGATCCGACGCCTGTCAACATCATCTCTGACGGATGTTAACTGGTGGCATGTGCAACAAAAGAGAACATGTGTGTATGCGGATGAAACAGCGATAAATGTTCGACTTCCGACAAACAAGTGTGCGAAAACCTCAATCGAGACCTCAATAATCGATAGACATTATTAAATGAGACGTGTACGAAACATAAATGAGATGTATGATGAAGTAAACGAAATATGAAATAACAGTATAAATAAAAGATGTATCTTAATAATTTCATTGGCGTTTTGCAAAGAAAGCAATTTTGCAACTGTTGTAAAATAATTTAATATGATCGGTTTTGCCTCGATTCCTTACTATCTAAATGTATAGACTAATCATACCAAAGAATTTTGTAACAGTTGCAAAGCTGTTAGACGTAGTCATTTAAAATGACACATATTTCTTTAATTCAAAATAGTCAAACCTTAAAAATAGTTTATTATTAAAAAAAGTGAATAAAATTAGCGAAAAGATTTAAGTAAATGCACACGTTAGAGATCGTATAAATTTATCTGAATTGTAATTTTAAATATCAGAAAAAAATACACTGATGAAAAATAAGAAAAGTAATCAAGTATAGAGATTCGTTAAACTCCCATTTTCAATTAAAATTTTAATTATTTCTTAACGGTCTATTCTTATAAGCGCGTTTCGATCACGCTGTTAGAAAGATTATCTTGGGCTGAAGAATTCAAAGAATTAATTAAAAATAGAAGCAGCAAAAGTGGAGAGAAGGAGAGAGAAAATGTGTTGCATTTAATAATTGGACTAGTTTTATAGTCTATGTAGTTATCGAAAACACGCGATGAAAAGAGCGTTTCTAAAAACTAACTAAACTTTTCCTACAACAAGAGATGAAGAATTAAGGAAACACTGACATTTAATATAGTTCCAAATTGCATTAAAAATGCAAGCATGATGTTGGTGAACGCATATGCATTGTGCATCACTAAAAAGATTAATATAAATCAATACATCACACATGGCGTTTAGTGGTTTTGCGTTTAGTCGTGTCGCGCAAATAAACACGACTACGTGAGTACTTGAATATATTACGGTAACCGAAATGGATAAATCAATTCCCGTATATACAAGTGAATGTACAACAATACAATGTGATAACAAAGGCATTGAACCAGAGAAGCTTTGTTCGCAATCTTTATATGCATTAAAAGTCTCCCAAGTGTTCTTCTTAATTTACATTTTTCAGTTTCGAAGACAAGAATATATAGAAATAAAAAAAATATATGTATTACATTTAGATATCTATTTAGAGACATTTAAATATCAATTTAAAAAATACGTATCTTTTATTTTATAAATATATGTATACGTATGTATATTTTAATATACATAAATAGGTATGTATATAGTTAATAAATATAATAAGAACGTATACAGAGTGTCTGTTAAGGTCGGAGCCACAGGTTGGGAGTGTAGAATGAGTCAACGGAAAGAAAAAAAGTCTTATATCCATTTTGTAATTTTCGCAATAGTTAACAAGATATTAATTACTAAAAATGGCTGAATATTGGCCGAATATTCTATAATTTTTTTCTGAAATACTATCAATTTTACAAAAAAACTATAAAAGATAAAAATTGTTTATTTTCTTCTGAAAATAAAGTTTTGAGAATTTTTTCAGAATTTTGTATCAACTTTTTAATACTGCATTTTCTTATTTTTATTATCATGAGAAAATATGGTATTAAAAAATTCTGAAAAATTCTCAAAAATTTATTTTGAGAAGAAAATAAACAATTTTTGTCTCTTACAGTTTTTTCTGTAAAGTTGATAGTATTTGAGAAAAAAATTATTAAAGACAAATATTCGGCCATTTTTAGTAATTAATATCTTGTTAATTATTGCGGAAATTGCAAAATGGTATAAAACTTTTTCCCCTTTACTCATTCTACGCCCCCAATGCGGCTGCGACCTTACTTAAGATACCCTGTATATAAAATTTTAATGTTTATAATTTATAAAATAAAATTTTATAGAATTCCATTTAGTTATAGAATTTAATTTGCAACAAAAGAATTATGTGAGAATTATGTGAAAATAAGTTAAGAACCAATGCTCTATAAACTAGAGGTCTTATAACAGAGTCTGATGTCTGATCACAAGCGATTTTGTTAAAATCCTGCGGAAGAGAAAGATGTATACACTTTCTTCTTGTGTATATACAGACACTTTCTGAATATACTATCTCGCTCCATAATCTTAACTAAAGTTATAGAGTGAGACAGTATAAATTAAATTGAGATAGTAAATACAGAAAAAAAGTATAATAGTATGTATGTATCTTTCTTTCTTATACATTAAAAAAATGTTCTGATTATACCAACAAAAATTGTAATCATAATTCATAAATCAGAATTCAGGTTATTGTTATCAAATTTTTAGTTATCAAGTAAAATGTTTAATAGATTTAATAGATTTAAGTGTCTGAATGTACCTTTGAACGTACCTTTCTGGTTGAACTACCAAAATTTTAATTAGTGCAACAAGACTTTTCCAATGTAAGATTTTGACAATCGCTCGTATAAACCAGACTCCAGATACGTTTTAGCAAGAGGTAAAAATGACACAGTGTAATACACTCTAAATTCTTTGGAATGGAATCTCACTTTAAAGAGTGTAATAATTGAGATAAAAATTGAAGCCAGCATTCACATAATTCGTTCTTATTTCAAGACTGTCTATTGATTTAATATACTAATACGACTCTATGATTCGCTTATAACGTCTTAAAACTGTAACTTTAAGACGATCTTAAATATAAAAATCGAATATGAATACCTTGAGTCAGTCTTAAAAAGGAGTGGTTGAATCTTTGTCTTTAAGATTACAATCTTTAAGATTTCACTCTTTAGAGTGAGATTCATTCTGAGGCTATTCATAGTCTGTTCTTAAGTTCAAGACCGTCTTAAGCGATGTCTTAAGATGCTAATATGACTTTCTGATTCATGACGTCTTAAGCACTAGCTTAAAATCATCTCAAAACTTGAGCAATATAGATTTGGCCCTAATAGTTTTAGAGAGTAGTGAATCATTTCACTTTATTTAATATTGACAAATACTAAAGATGTAATGATTCACTGTGTCATCTGTGTCTCTTGCTGAAAAGTACTCTTTGTTTTAGAATCTCTACTCTAAACGATCGTGAGCAAAATTATGTGTCATAACAACATTTGTATCAACATAACAGATATACATATTCATATAAGACAGGTGGATTATTATGCATACATACGTTTCACATTTATAAAAAAACTTTCATTATCTACATGCAGATAATTAAAAAAACCCATATCTTGGTACTCACTTATTTTCTCGTCGGTGATTCCTTGATCTCCTTCGTTGATTCTCGGATCTCCTTCGTTCCTCGATTCTTCTCGACACAGCCATAACTCACACTCGCAAATTATTCACTCACTCGCGAAATTGCAAAACAACGCGGAAAAATAACCTGCTATTTCGACAAATATCTATCCGACGGACGCGAGACGGTATCGACATTGACTGCGCATTTGAAAAAACGCGTTTAATCACGAACGATTCAATTAATTAAAACGATCGCACGAATTTACTCGCGAACGATACGAACGACACGCGTTTACTCGAAAAGCGAAATCTTCCGATGGAGAACGAAGTTGATCGCGATCACCGTAAACTGCGTTTAATCACGATCGAGCGGATTAATCAGACTACTCGAACGAAATCTCACTGTCGCGCCTGTTACCGACGTCGACTGCGAATCTCAGAAAATGCGTTTAATCACGAGCGATCCAATTAATTGATACGCCAAAACGATCGCACGAATTCGCTCGCGAACGATACAAGATGTGGCAGAGCCATCGTAATCAGATGTGCAAGTTATGTACTACACAAAAGAATAAAAGATACATTAACAAAGAGGGAGGGAGCCAAATTAATCCGCCATAAGCAATCGTATTAATTTCCTCTTTTTGCAATCTGGATTTTTTGTCCAGCCAATCCAATATTTTTACTTTTCTAAGCTTTCCAAAAATATGGGAGATTTCAGAATTATTTTTCAATGTGTATCTTTTTTCAAACAAGATTCCTGCTAAAGTCCATTTTAGACGATTCGCAACCACATTCAAGATAAAATTCTACTTATAATTTTCATCGTATCATATATCCTAAATAAACATCCTTATATTTTATCCTTATATTTTATACGTGTAAATTTTACTTCTGTTTTCAAATATTGTGTATCTTTCTATGTTACACGACACGCAAAATTATAAGTAGAATTCTGTTCTCTTGAAAACGAATTATGTAAACCTACATCGTCTAAAGTGGGCTTTGCAAAAGATATTTTAGAAAAAAAAAAGACAGATTCCACTCTATTTCGAAGAAAGCACAAAACACGACGTCCCCGAAGAAAGCACAAAACACGACGTCCCCTTTTATTCGAAAAGCGAAAATTTTCGACGGACAGCGACGAATCACGATTACGATCACTACGAGTCGCGTTTGATCGCGATCGAACGAATTAATCGGAGCAAAGCACTCGAACGAAATCGCACTGTCATGCCTGTAGATAATACAGATTCATTAGGCATTCCCGGACTTGTTAGGTTATGCGTGACGCGTTCCAGCGTGAATGTTGCAACTAATGACGCGGCGTCAGGGAACATGGCGGACGCGACGGCACCGGCAATTATGCCGAAAGTTCGTAACGTAAAGACAAGTCGAGATGATCACCTCTCTCGATTGATCCGATGGTGGCCGGTCCCTCGACGCTTCCTCTCGATGCTCTCTACGATATTCTGCTTCCACACAGGCATTGAACGGCGTACTCGCGACACTCGCCGGACAAGCGAATAATCGGATCCTGTCGACAGACGACGCGACGGATGAGCGAACGGCAATAGATTTCGATCACGAATATCGATGAACGCGTTGATTTCACGATTCGACCGACATTCCTGGCGATCGTCCGTCGTAAGAGTCGACATTCCTGAGCTTTCCTCGTTCGCGGAAATCGTCCGAAACAGAGAAACAAGCGAAGAGAATGCGGAGCGATCGCGAGTCAAACGCGCAGTAGGAACGCTCAGCGGGAACTAACCCAATGACCTTCGGTGGTTGGATTAACACTCGCGTCAAATGACGCGTCATTACGAGACAATTTTCAAATAATGCCATACATATCGAAGGAAATGTATGTCGGTATTGTTGAAAGATTTTTTTTATTAAAGCTTCTATTTCGTGTTTTATAAGCCGACACTGATTTATGTAGTCGGTCGGTTCTTATATTCAAAAGATCGTTTTAAAATATCATAACCCAATCACAGAACGGTATTTATATAGTGTGTTCTTATTTCAGGACGATCTTAAAATAAGAAAATACTAGTTTTAATGATAATAACGATATCGTTACATTGTCGTTGAAACAAATTTGTTTCTACACGCACTTAAAAAAATTACTGAATTTTGTTAAATATTTATTTTAATAGTACTAATGAAATATTTACTTTACTTTATATACAGCAAATAAACATTTATTTAAAATAAAAGACTTAGATTAAATAAATATCTGTTTATATATTATAATTAGTAAATATAATGTTTCGTTAGTACTATATATTTAAATAAATTAAATTAAATTAATTTTATAAAATTCAGTAAATTATTATTCAGTGGTAAAAGAGCTGTGCTATGACAATATAAGGATATCGTTACAATTGTTAAGAGTTACAGAATAGGATATACTTTCTCACTCAATCCTCCAAAGCTGTTACTGACACTGGGTTTGTATCAAAGCAGAACACGAGTCATCTCGACATCAAAATGATGTTGAAATGGCTCTAAAATTATTACTAAAATTCACTTTTCAATCAGAAACAATTAATTTTGACGTTATCGTAACCTGTTGTTCTGTTAGAATACCGAAGCAGAACACGATTAAGTCATTATGACATCAAAATAATGTTAAAATGACTCCAAAATTGTCAGTAAAATCACTTTTCAATCAGAAATAATTAATTTGAACATCGTTTTGATAATATCGTGAACTATTATTCTGCTTGGATAAGATATATTAGATTTATATTTTCGATCAAAGTAGATCTTGATATTTAATAATGTTCAAATGCAAATTTTTACAAATACAAAGTTTTTGTAAACGGCAGTTAAACTATTTTACTATAATCAATAATCTTAACAATACTGATATGAGCAGTACTGATATAAAATTAGCAAAAGATTTTTTTGCATATATGAATATTATTAAGCAACAAGATGCTTTGACCAAAAGTAAGATTATTCCTTTTTATAGATTTATTCTTATTTACTTAGCGGTTTAATTCCTATTTATAACTGTTGGCTTACTTCCGTGTTGCCGTTTTGTTACAAGATCGTGCCTGTTCGATGTTCGATCTCGAACATTCGCGATCCGCATGCCCAAATATGGTAAGGGGGGACGCGAATGGAAAATTCCCGAATTCCGGGAACTGGCTCGGGTTTTTCCGTAATCGGCGATTGGCCACCCGCGGTCTCGCGATCGCGCGTCATTGGTCGCCGTCCTGCGTCTCCGCGCGGAGCGAAGGGGGAGCGAGTTCCCGGAATCGCGGGACTACCGTCGGAGCGAGCCAGTCCTTGATTTAAAAAAATCGATGGGGGTCGAACACGTGTCCTGACGCAAAAAAAAACTCGGTGGTTATTTTCCACACTTAAATGTTTACTTATTATTAATATACTGTTCAAAGAAATAAATATTTATTCAATAAATCATCCCACATAATCATTTTTATGTTAATAAAAAAAGCTGATTAATTTAGAAAAAAAAAATAAATAAATTATAATTAAAAATATATACTAACTGTAAGTATATTTTAAGAATGTTTCAAATGAATACTTACAAATAAATAAAATTGAATTATTTGATATTTTTAACCAAGAAATTTATAATTGAATGGAATTTAGACCACTGTCAACTTCGGAAAGGCTATTGAAGCAAAATTTCACTTAATTAAAACGAGCTACTTAAATTCAAGTTAACAATTCTTTTCTTAAACGTTCTTTGCTTATGTTTATTTTAAATTTTTCTGTTGGCGACTCTCGGCAAGACAAAAAGGGGGGGGGGAGGGGGGACTTCGCGGTACAACAAAACTCCCGCACAGTGATGGTCATCGACGAAGACGCGTAGTGTATACGAGAGCTCGTAAACTCGCAACCGACAGTCCCGCACGCGGTTTATTGCTATTTTAAGAGGAATATACTTGGACTTTCTTTCCCGAGCTTAATCGTGTGGGGCAATGAGTACGCGCGATTGTTAGTTACGAGGTATATCGTCGACGATGGCAGAGAGAAAAAGAGAGAGATGGGAGGAGGGAACGAGAGAGAAAACGCGCTGGGCGGAAACTGGGCGACTCTATTCCGTTCGACCAATCGTAAAACGAACGCTAACATCCGATAAACAACGCATTCTCGCAACGCACTGCGAAGCCCGGAAGTCAGGACGACGGCACGGCGATATTACGGCCGCCGTAAAGAGTCGTTTTCGTGGAACGTAATGAGTACAAATGCGCCGTGCCCGATTCGGCGTAGCGAGGACTTTGTCAGGATCGGAGGCGTGTATGTAGATCCGTGATTCGTTCGTGCGTCATAACGACCGACGTGATGAAAATGTACGGCAAATGACCTTTCAGTTGCATCGATATTCACGAGAGCGTCATTTCCACGGGAGGTATCTAAAATAATCGGACTGCGCCACGGAATAATCATAAATAAGATGGGAACTTTCCACCGCGAATGGTATCGACGACACAAAGCCGATGCAATTGACAAGCCGAGGAGAAAACCCGATTGCGCGCGGAGATATAAAGTTTTTAGAAGAAAAGAAAGAAAAAGGATAACTATTGTCTTTAAAGCAGCCTCTAGAACTCTAGACACTCGATATTATTGCACAGTTATTTTGTACAATATTTATTGATGCTCTCTTTAAATTATTTCTAAATAAATAGTCTGGAAATTCAATAATCAATTATGGATGCTTTCTATTTGTGATGACTCAAACCGATATAAATATCATTGTGTATTTATTATACATGTGAATATCAAGAAAAAGATAGAACGACATTTATGTCAGCGCTTGGGTCACTAAAATTCGATTCTATCAATATATAAACTTTAATCTTTTTTAATTTGATATTTATTTTGTACTAATTCTAAAGCCCACTTTACTTGATCTATAATTCACAACGGAATTAATAAATCGAAACAGAATTCTATTATAATTTTATGTATCAAATTATAAATGATAATAAATAATTACAAGTGAGAAAAATATCTTGCATTATAAGGAATTCGATAGCAAGTACGTAAGTTAAATTGTAATTTATGTTATTTATATGTGGATAAGGATATGTTTGTTAATTCGACTGGACACTTTATTTACAATATTTATATATACAATAGATTTTCAATTTTTATTACACTAGATACAATTGACCAATTGTGAGTATTTATACTTTGCACATATTTGATGGATTTAGAGTTTAGTCTTTTATATTTATAAAAATAGAGTTATATATATATATAATACTATTATAGTTACCAATTTATAATTCTGATTATTCACATTCCTGTATTACGCTATGCATAAAATTAAAAATAAATTCTGTCTCGAATTCTATCGTAAATTATACATTTTCTAAAGTAGGCATAAGAATCAGAAAAGGATAAATAGTAAGTTGAACTGATTGTGAGATTAAAGTCAATTTTATAGTAGTGGAACTGGGCCTAGATGGGAAACATTCAATATTGTATATTAATATTGATCACTTAAAAGCCGTTTTTAAAGTATAATCAATTAGATAAAATTTGGCAACGTAAATAATGATATTAAACGTTTTATGTAACGTCACGTTCGCTAAATATAACACGATGCTCGATATTTTATGGAAACTTATTATAATTATGAAAATAAAATTGTAATGTATAATGAATCTGTTATTCGTATTGTTTAATGTATCGTGAACACCATTATTTTTATTCGAACAAATCAAAACAGCGATTAAAGAATAAACCGAAAGCAAACTGCGGGAGATTTGGATTCGTCCGGTTTATTACTGTATCAATCGTGAATGATCAAACCCGAACGTTCGTGGAAAAATAATAACGTGCAATAAATAACGTAATAGCGCATCGTGTAAATTATAAATTATTCTAGCAGGTTTACCTCGCAAATGAGAATGTAAAAACCCATCGATGTTTAATTTACAACGATTCATTACTCGAATACAACGTACGAGGTTCGGAAACAATCATAAATAAATGACGCGATCACAGTAAATATCAATATCAGGTCATAAAATTAAAATATACCGCGGCAAAGTGTAGAGTTTCAAAATGCGTATATGCACGTATTGTATATGCACGTGTCGCAGTGAAAAAGCGTGAGTTAGCGACGCACCCGTCGAAAATACGGTCCATGATGATATCCCTCGGTCGACAACCGACAACTGGGGCTGCGATCTGTTATGTATATTCACTGCAAGTACTGAAAATCTATAGTATGTGTATAACGTGTGAATTATAAATTTTCAGTACTTGCAATGAATAACGAAACGTAATCCCTGGGATTTTTAAAGGCGCGATATTTTGATTGTGAATTTTAAATAAATTTTAATCCGTGAAAAAAATAAGTAAAATACAATCCGACTTCTGTGATAGTAAAAACTCGTTGAAACTTTGACAAGTATATTGCAATTTTTTTTAAATTTTTGTATATTTCGAAACAATAAAAAATTGCTGTGTTTTTCGAAAACTGCTAACAGAAATATTGCTAAAACAGAAAAGTTATACTATTGCACATATTTTACAACAAGCCGTTACTTAAGCTTTAAATCTTAAGCCATAAGAAATTGACCAGTCACAGTCGAATGTGAGAAGAATAATCGACTATGGTCAATTTCTTACGGCTACAAAATGGTATCTCATAAGTCTGGATATCTTCTAAATTCGTCCATTTTTTTCACCTATTTAAAAAAACAATCTCTAAAAGTCACGAACATACTTTCAACTTTCAAAAGTTTAAACATCATTTTAGAAAATAATAACGAGTAATGTATAATTTAATTTGTTAAATTTACGAACAATTTGCACGAACGGCACAATCAGTCGAAATACTGATTCTGCGATTCTCTACAATCGCTTTTATACTATAATATTATATTTGCACAACGGCAACGATGTATCAAATTATCGTTAAGAATGACAGAAATCAGGATACAAGATAATACCTTAAGCAGTTGCTGGAGTTCAGTGGAGAGATATTTATCGTGATACAGGAAACGAATGTTGTATCCTTCTGAAAAAATTCAAACACCTCGGTTACACAAACGAATGAGTATCATGATAATCGACTCGAAGTAAAAAACAAGACGTAGCACGATCACCGATTTATAATGAAAGGCATGAAAAGAATATTCGGCGTACGTCTATTGTGTGACTGTTAGATTTCAACAGGAGTATTGAATTAACTGGCAAGTGACTTCGTCACTTTGTTGTTGACATCGGCGTACAGCGACAATAACACAACGTACCAGGTCGAGTCTCGGCGCGCGAGCGATACCTTATAATGCCTTACATAAACAAAGCGCGACGGTTACTGTGCGGTGGTGCGACGCACGTTACGTTTACACAAAAATCGTTGTGATATCGTTGATGTGTTCGTAATGTGAGAAGTCGAATATTCTCCTCTTATTTGACTACAATTAGTAGATTTTTTGTGACTTGAGACTTCATGACTGTTTGGAATTCTTATTGTAGATCTCATATAAGAGGTCTATTTTTTATTACTGCACTCTGAAACGTATATTTGTTTCACTTTAGCTTATTGCACTGTGTGTACCAGTTCAGAAAGTGCAACAAAAACAGACGTAAGAATTACACGAGGAGTATCCATTTCACGCATAATGCGCATGATGTATCATTTTATTGTTGTTGTTCACCGATATTAAAGAAGAATAAATTAATATATTATGCGCAAAATATCATGTGTAAAACGGAATGCATCCGAGGACACGTATTACGAAATTATTCGGAATGGATTCCGATCGAAGTTGTTCAGTTATTCCCTCAGTTTCTATTCTGTTTTCTGAGGAAGACGGAATAATTCCGATTCGGAATCCATTCCGAACAATTTCATAATAAATGTCCTTCCATGGAGGCGCAGTCATAAATTCAAAGTAATGGAATCATTAATAATTAGTATACTTATTTTCTCTCTCCATTAAAGTGTTATTTTTCTTCTAAATATTAAATTTAATAATTTTCTCTCTTTCTCTCTCTTCTTTAAATAATATAATTCAAGTCAATCCTTTACAAAGTTTTCAATTAAAACAAAATTAAACAATTCGTAGGCACAGTATATTATAGTAATTGGATATATACTTAACAGAATTAAAGTATACTATCAGAATATACATCCAATTATACTAATTATAGTATTATATTCGCATGAAGATTTAAGTGACCATCTATTAAACTTTCAAACATTTTCATTCTACGGAATTAATGTTAAGCAATGCTAACAAGTTCACGACGCGAAGAAAGAACTTGCTGAATTATCGCCAAAATATCAAAGTACTATTAGTACGGGAAACATCGTATGGTCGTACTTTAAGTATCGGTACAGAATAATCGCGATTAGAGCTTCGTCATACCTATTGTGATTGTGTTTCGAGAGATAATACGACGCAAGGAAATCGCCGCTGCTGGCTCGTCCGAGTGTCGCCGCGCGAATGGTACGTAATGCTGTGACGTTGCGTATGTAAGACGCAGCGCGCCATTACGCCGCGCGATGTAGTCCCTAAATAATTCGAAAGCCGCATACTAACCGATCCGTTGACTTCAAAATTGTAACATTGAGAAATTATGAAACAGAATATATCGAACATTTTATTTCTTGCGTTTAGATAGCTTCAACGAATAAATTGTTATCGAACAAATGAGTGAAGGAAGGATGCAGCTTTCGAATTTTTTTTACGAACTACATCGCGCGCGCGGCGTAAGGGTGCGCGGCGTCCTGCTTTCCTGCCTAAGGTCACCGTACCTGTCGCTATCATTCGCACGGCGACACTCGGACGAACTGGCAGTGGCGATTCGCTTGCGTCGTATTATCTCTCGAAACGCGATCACAGTAGGTATGACGAAGCCTTAATCGCGATTGTTCTGTACTAATACTTAAAGTGCGGCCGTACGATGTTTCCCGTATAATAGTACTTTGATATTTTGGCGATAATTCAGCATGTTCCTTCATTTTCTCTCTACTTAGAGCTCGCTCATTTACTTACTTAAGCTCGATCGACACAAGAGACAAGAATGTAGATCGCAAGTGAAATGTATTTCAGATTGTAGTAGCTCGCAGATCGCAAAACGAAATCTTAAGTGACGCTAACAAGTTCACGAAGAAAGAAACATGCTTCGAGAATGTTCGGTAACAATCTATTCGTTGAAACTATCTAATTTGAAACGCAAGGAATAAAATATTCGATATATTCTGTTTCATAACTTCTCAGTATTACGATTTTGAAGTCAACGGATCGGTTGATGTGCGGCTTTCGAATTTCTTTACGGACTACATCGCGCGCGCGGCGTAAGGGTGCGCGGCGTCCTGCTTTCCTGCGTAAGGTCACCGTACCAGTCACTACCATTCGCGCGGCGACACTCGGACGGATCAGCAGTGACAATTCGTCTGCGTCGTATTATCTCTCGAAACACAATCACAATAGGTATGACGAAGCTCTAATCGCGATTATTCTGTACCAATACTTAAAATATAATCAATACATCTTTATTATCCTTTCAAAAAGGTATTACGGATATTAAATTTCAATTATATATATATTCGCATATACAACATATTTTTTTTAGACAAACAGTAATGTCTTAAAGCGTTTTCCAACAAGGAAATAATATAATACCGTGAATAATTTTATTCTTGTCTCAGCAAATAATAATATGCTTAGACCGGTATTCATAGTTGATTCTATTTAAGACTTTGTGTTTTAAGTACAGTTTTAAGATGTCATGAACCAAGAGAGAGCCACGGTAGCGTCTTAAGATTGTTCTAAAATAAGAAATGGACTACGAATGCCGGCTATAATCAGTTCTTATATTTCATATGAATTTAAGTGCATTTTTGAGATGTCATAAGTCAATCACAAAGCTGTATAAATATCTTAAGGTATTACTTGAAACGGTTTTAAAATAAGAACGGACTTAAGACGTTACTTACGACGATTTAAAAATAAGAATGAACTTTATGAATACTGAACTGATATCGCATACCAAAGTGAAACATTCTACCAATCGCTATTTCCGGATTTCTCGGTTGTAACAAAATGTCGCTTTCGAACGGGGACAGATGCTTATAACAATAAGTTTAAACGATTTTGCAACGCATTTAATTAGTAAGTACGCTCAAATTAGTTCCGTATGTCCTAATTTATCAACCGCATAAGAAATTCGCGTTTATATGCCAGTAACTCGTTAAAGTGCGTACTCGGTGAGATTTATTCGATCGGAATCTATCTTTGAGCAATCAACAGAGCAATACGATTATTCGATTCTTCAATGCGATTATTCTCTCTTCATAATACATTCCGTGATACGCATTCTTAATCGCGACTCGTGCATTTATTCACTCTAATCGCAATACTACCCAGGCGATCATTAATAATAAATCTAAAACGCGAACATACCTTGGGCATTTTTTAGCAAGTATACATTGTAATATGTACAGTGAATCATTTCATTCTCGTTTAACGTTGGCAAACAACAAGGATGTAATGATTCACTGCGATTACACAGTGTCCTTGTTGGAAAACGCCCATTATTTGCTACGTAAAGCGCGAGAAGTGCGCGAAAGTGCAACCAGTGCAACAGGTGCAGCATCGATGCGGCGTGGCGTGAGTGAAGTTGCCGCGCGACGATTCTCGAATTTCTTTTCGAATTCACCGACACGTAACGCGAGACGTCGCCATGTTGTAACGGACCGCGGTTTCATCGCGATATGATCAAGTACTGCGATCGTACACGATTATCATCGGGAGTGCCGTGAAGAGTGTCGCGCGATTGTCATATCCTAGTGATTAGTGCATGTCGGTTAATTATTAACCTCGTCATCCAACCACGAAGGAAAAGATCGAGAGGAGGAGGAGGCCAAGGGGGCATCGGGCAACGGCGGAACAACCGTGAGGTGAGTAATTCATATATTTATCTATTATTTCTTACTTTTCCGAAGCAACAAGATATCATTATTATAACAATGATTCAAGATTATTTGCCGCTGGCTCAATTTAATGCCAGTGGACTAAATAATTACGTAAAATAAACATTTGCAACGATATTATCGTCATTTTATTGTCATTGTTAAGTCACATTTAATGAATAAACAATGGATAATTACATTATTAATTACTATCTTTCTTAATTACGTAATAATTCCAAGTAAATAAGTATGTACATTTATTTACTTACAATTATTGTTTAATTATGAAAAATAGTAATTAATGTTATTTCATTATTTATTTATTGTAGCTGTTTATTCATTCCACAGAAAAACAAGTTGGATCTTAACTTATATTATACGAGTATTTTATATTACGAGTATGTTGTGTAAGATTTTGTATATTTGTCGTCATAGTTATGTCATAATTTGGTCATTAAAAGTATCATTAATCTGTGACTTGCAACTTTATTTTTGACATCTTTTATAATGTGTGTGATTTTACTGAATATTATGAATTCATAACAGATATAATATTGATGACATCTTATTTCTTATATTGTTACTCATTGTTTATTCCTTAATAAGCGAATTAAGTGGAGGAT
The DNA here is from genome assembly GCF_001594115.1 of Trachymyrmex septentrionalis. Taxonomy (NCBI): domain Eukaryota; kingdom Metazoa; phylum Arthropoda; class Insecta; order Hymenoptera; family Formicidae; genus Trachymyrmex; species Trachymyrmex septentrionalis. Next base: position 1,300,825 of record NW_017306059.1, on the reverse strand, counting down.
TTTGCGTTATTATGCAATACGAATAAAATTCTTTAGAATTTTATAACATTTAAAATGTTATCATGAGAATTTACAATAATTTATATGTATATATATATAAATTATTATATTTCTAATTAATTTATAATTATTTAATATAGTTTGACTATTAGTATTAAAATTAATATTATTTATCGAATGTTTTAAATATTTATATTTGACAAAGACTTTTTTTGGAATAATTTTTGGATATAATCATTTTTTAAAATATTTATTGAGAAGTGTCAAATAAAGAAATATTCAATACACATAATAGTTTTTTGAAACATTGATTACTTTGAACGCTGCTGTAATTTAGATATATTTATATGTTACAGATTAATGTTTGTGCTGCAACTCCGCTGCTGCGCATCGTATTGGTGAGTATTAAATATTTTTTATTGTTCAATTTGAAATAATGGATCTTTCTTTCTCTCTCTCTCTCTCTCTTTGTTCTTTTTATAAATATGAATATTACAGATAAATGATATATTTTATATCAATTTTAGATCCATTGCTTTAAATTGCCATCATATTAATTATCATTATATTAATAATACGAATGAAGGGAAATTTAACAAAAATAATCGAAATGATTTCACATAAAATTTAGTGAAAAATATCTTTTGGAACAGGATTTAAATAGCAATTATATATGGACATCACAAAAATTTGCAAACGCGAATAATTATAACATTCTTAAATGTCAATATGTTATATAGGGACAGAGTCTTTAATAAAATCAATAGCCCTGTGCCAAATTATAGTGGAGAAAATATACAAGTATTACGACAACTTGCACGTGTAAAAAATTGTGATGTGGGTGTATATGTAAAAAAATAGTAAATACAAAAAAGATAACTGAATCTTAAATATCGACGAAAATGTTTAAGTCTGTATTTAACGTAGTGAAGGACGGATACGCTGCAGTAGATTCGAATAATTCAAGTATCTCTCACAATAGAAAAGTTTTAATATTTTTCAAAACTACAGAAACAAATCATTCTCGACAACGTACTATTTTAATGCACGATATTGAATACGATATACAAGTTCGAGAATTGAAATTGTTCGGATAACAATAAAAATACGTTCTTTCTGAAATACGGTTTTGAACGAAACAATCAAATAGAAACTTTACGTTAAAAACATATGATCTTACATCACTACGGTGCAGACTGTAGAGGTTTATTGTAACATATTTCATCGACTATCTCGGTTTTCTGTTATTACGAACTTGTATCACGTTCGAAATTACGGTATTCTATGGTTCTACTTATCATAACGCTTATGTTTGTTGCGTATATTTTCTACACAATAGTTTGGCACAGGGCTACAGGTTTTACTAAAGATTCTGTCCTACTACCCTTCAGGGGGTCAGGCTCTGTCTGTGAAAATGAGATTGCTCAGGGGATACATCGGTCATAACGACGCGCAGTAAGCTACATCACAGGACGTATGGGTCATTAATAAAAGTGTTTAATTGCGCGGGGTTCCGCCGATTAGAGGGATAAATTAGAGTATTCTCAGTGGACAACCGAAAGTACCTACATATAAGTGAGAGCACGTTGGTCTTCTGTTGAGTTTACTCATCATTTCACGCTTCTTTCCGTTGTGAATCTCGTGTAACTTTGTTAATGTGCGAAACTATGTATACACCATACATGTATGCATGCATATTACTGCGGACTTTTTACTGGGCGAAATTTATCACGAGAGAGTATATTAAATGGCGAAACTCCAACTTCTGAATGCCGCACGAGAATTTGCCGGCGGCGCGACTTGCAGTTTATGTAGAGCTAGATCTAGGCCAAGCAAATGAGCGCGAACAAACATGAACGAGTAACTTGCTTCAAGGAGTGTGAGCGACATTTTATTAGAACACAAGCAAGTTGCTCGTTCCTGTTTGTTCGCATTCATTCGTTTGGTCTAGATTCGAGTTAAGAAATGTCGCTATCGCGACCATCCACGTTCCAAAAAAGATAATATTACTCTCAATATTGAATTTCAAAAAAGGAAAAAAAATTAGACGTATCGAAAACAATAGATTCGGATTTTCCTGAAATAATGCATGTCTGATAACTAATTCGCGAAATACGATCTAACTTATACAAAATTGTTTAAATTTTGTAGCACAAATTAGCATAAAATAAGCACTAAATAGTTCAAAAGGTCTTTCTCGATTCTGCTCATTTGTTCCTGCTAGCTTGACAGAGGTCTTATACATTACAAATTCAAGGGTGTGAAAAGTGACTTCAATATATGTATGCACAGAAAGAATGGTTTTGCTAAAATATTAAATATTAATTTAACTAGATACACAGATCTAAAAATAATTTGGTTGGACCATCGAAATAATTATATCAAACGCTCTTAAGCATTGATGACAATGTTGCCAAATAATTTTAGCCATCAAGTTTAAGTGTCCAACATAATTACCTTCATGAAAATAAAATTGTAAATAAAATTATTTATAAATCTAGCTAAATATTTAGAGCTAAATTTTTAAAATATCTAGCTACATTTTTAGATACTTTAGTAAAACCGTTTTTCTCCCGTGTAAAAATAACAACTACACTGATATTTTGCATACAAAAATAGATTTATACATTTAAACAGGTATAGTGTCACACACTTGGATTTGTAGTGTATAGTATGCATTCAACAAACAATATATGTTTATTGAACAAAATAATCCATAGACAATATGCCTAGTTAATTCATCGCTCGCATCACTACTCGTCGTAATTAGCTATGGGGAATGTTCAATGATAAATGATATATAAGCTTACAATTGAAAGGCAAGATCACAAGGAGGTCCAATAATAGTTGCAGTTCAAAAGATGATGTATGTATAATATATATTTTTTAATTAAATTTGTATAAAGAAAGGGGAAGGATAAAAGCCGAAAAGGGGACTGGAAAGAAAATTATCATTGCATTATGCATTGGGGAGTGCAAAGAATAGAGAAAGAAGAGCGAGGAAGTTTAATAAGAATCATCAGACGTATCAATGAGCTTAGGGGTACTAAATGGAAGTATTTGTGTTTGTTACATTACGTTAAGATTTAAGGTTATGTTCCTTAGTATTATGTTCCTTAAGTCGTTGCTTATGAATCAGGAAAAGTCAAGAGTTGATGATGAATGAGTGTCGATTGTAGGAGTACTTCTGAAAATATTTCTCAAAGTATTTCTAAAACGTAGCACATAGGAGTTGAAGCACTTCTCAAGAAAATCCCATATAAAAGTATAACGTTCTATAAAGTCATTCGATTCTAAGGTTCAGGAATGTCTAAGCTTCGCACGTACATGCGATTGCACACGTGTGTATGTCGACGAGTTCGAATGAGGTACTCGGGAACACGTGTGGAGCCAGCCGGCCAGTTACGCCGGCACTTTTCCGTTCGTGCATTCTCGGCAATAATGTGCGACGAAATGGCGGTCACCAGAACCGATCGTCGCCCTTTCGATTTTTCATCGTTCGTAAAATGCGTTTCTCGCCGTTCTGATTATCGTCATATTTTCAAATTCCGAATGCGTACGCTTTAACGCCATTCTGAATCGCGCCAGCTGTTATCGCTCGTCTTTATCCCTTATTTTTTTTTCTATCATTTTTTTTCTATTAAAATTCAACTAATAATTGTCGCGAATTGTGGCAGGATTTATCGGAGGCGTGAATGTAAAATCACGAGTTGAGGTGCTACGCTGAATATTAAAAATATTACAGTATAATAAAAATTAACTTTATTATATATCGTTTGTACGTATACACGTGGCGTCGATGGGTCTTTGTATTTAGATTCTCAATTTTCGAATTTGATTATATTACGTTGGTGCAGGCGTCGCAACTATTAATGAGAGATTGTTGTTGCATATCCATCTGAAATTCTAAACTCTTCATTTAATCATCTCTTGTCGTACAACTTTATAAACTACTTGGTCAGAGTGGGGAATACTGTTAAGCTAATGTAAATATGTTTGGAATTACGGCATGCGCTTATGTACACCAGAGGAAATCGCCATTTCCCGCGCAACATGACTCCACTTGCAATTTTCCTTTGGCTCGGCGCGAATACTTTTTTTCCTTTTTCGTTGGTTATATCACCGTAGAGCGCCGCGATGAAAAGTTAAAAAATATTTGAAAGAGTTTCCAAAGCCGAAGAAATATTCCGGGTCGTAGATAGTTACGAAATCCTCCACAATAATTTGAGACTTAAGAAAGTTAAACAGGATCTACATTGGCTCGAAAGCATTTTGTAGATAGGGCAAGAGGCATGCAGGAACTTGCGAAAAGCGAGATCTAAGTACTCTTAAGAGCCGTGCTGGTGTTTACTTTGCCGCAAGGAGCACCTGCAAAAATATCGGGAATATCGCAGGCATGTATTGTTCGCTCTAATCCTACAATAAATGTAGGTATATCGGTATTTCATCGAGATTTACAAATGGACCGATTCACTAATCCTATATTCTGTCAGCAGACATTTATTGTCCCGGCGGTATTATGTGGTGTACCTATAGCATATTTTTATGTCATACATTATATAGATGCATTCACATTGCTTTTTGCTCGTGGTCATGTATAATGTCAAAGAAATCCGATAACTGTATGTTGTATGATACTGCAAAAATATATGTGAAAGAAATTAATACGTAAATATATATAGTATTCCTCTCTATCCTCTGTGATTATTTTATATTACATTTATACGTATGCATTTGTATAAATGAAAAAAATTTGTTGCAAAGATTTGTAATTATATTCACAGTAATTATACTTACAGTTACTTAGCTTGAGAGCAAAAATATTTGTATAGGAAATTTTTTTTAAGTCTTATTTGTAGAACATAAACATATTAAATTAGCAATTTAATGTAATGATTACATTCTGATTTAATATAAACAAAAAAGTTTCGCGTGTTCTTAATCGTAGAAGCTAAATTTCTGTACGAATATTTTTAGATGTCTAAATTACACTACACAATTTTCAAAGGATAAACCGCTGAGGACATTACGGTGTGCAAATTCAAATTTGGGACATTACTGGGGCATTAATGGGGCATCAATGGGCATTTCTAGGGCATTACTAGAGTATTAGTGAGCATAAAATTTAGGCATTACTTGGGTATTATTAGGCATTAGTAGGCATTGGTGTACACAATTTTGGGGTCAGCTGTTTGACACCCCTTGACAACCCCTTTTATGTTTAACTCTTTGCTTACCTACTTTTAAAATAATATATTTTAATTGTTACATACATTTTTTTAGATAAAACTTTTGAGAACTGTACACTGTATAAAATAAAATACTGAATAAAAATATAAAAAATTTTCTGTGACATTAACATATCTAATTGAGGATATATATATTAATATATAAATTAAAAAATATAGATTCAGTGTAAAATAAAATAGATTGTATACTACGCAGTTTATTTTATTTTATGTTAATATGCTTTTATATTATATTCTATGTTAAATTGCTAATTAATATTTACTTTTTGAAAAGGTTGTTTGAAAAGATATCTCCCCTGTTTGTATCTATATTTTTTAATTTCTGTATTTCTATATATATTTTCAATTAGATATGTTAATACCACAAAAAAATTGTTTAAATTTTAATTCATTATTTAAAGAAATTTTTTTTATTATAATGTATATTTATGTTGCTCTTTCGTATATAAGCAACATAAATATTTAGCTTTTTTCATTTAAAATGAAAAAGATACACCTAATGATAGAGCCGAAGTTTTATCACGGTAACTGTATTGTGCCAATATTTTTCTGCAATTCTGTACGTATTTATTTCAATCACTTCGTGCAGGATTGCCGCAAGCCTCTATAGATATGCGTAAATAAAAATGAATTCTGTTGCGCACGCTTTAAAATGTGCCTTTTCAGATAGAAAGGAAGCAATGTGAAAGTATACTAAATAAATGAGTAAGTAGAATAAAATAAAAATCCGATAATGAGGCAAGATATCTATTAATTTGTAAATCTTGCATCTTTCATGTATGGAATAATTTATTCTTCGTTTTACCCCTCGCGCTAATTTAATGCTGTAAATATCAATAGACGTGCGATAATTATCTCCTGCTTGCAAGCTAAGGCAAAACTTGTGAATAACACAATTTAGAATAGTACGGTCTTCTGGACTACATCCTATTCGCGCAAATTATCTAGTAAATATCTAGGTAGCCTTAAACGCCGACTATTCGGAAATCAGCCTGACTGTTATTAAATTTTCGTATGCACGCTATCGCAATATCTACGATATCTACACTGGAGAGGTACATTAGAGAGGTAGAGGGCGAGAGGAAGAGAACGAAGAGAGAGAAAGAGAGGAGGGGAAGGAATGGGGTTAAAACGGCCAGGTGGGTAATATTGCCGACTTGTTCATACAGTTACCAACACATGGCGCTGTTAATCACATCGAATTACAACACATGCAAGCAATGTATTTTGAGATATGCGAATCTAGTTAGTCCACTGCTGGTGTTAATGCACAGTGCGGAAGTAGGGAAATTGGGATACATCGTTTGGGCGCGAATTGAATGTTGTGTACTCTATCGTTTATGACCGAAGGTATTGCATTTTGCTCGCGTGCCGCAATATCACAAAAACAGTACAGAACAAACGACTGTGGCCGTTGGTTTTGAGATAACATATTGGACAGCGATGTGTTATTTTCGCCGAAATTTGCCTAAAAGATGACAGCAAATATCATGCGGTTGGAATTAATTTTTTACAAATGACAACTGCAATCCGAATAATGTCAGTTGCAATTATACATATATTTTTTAAATACGTGATGAAAGAGATAATTTAAAAAATTAGATTTTATGTATTGTGTAGAGCAAGTAAAAAATTTATTAAGTAAACTATTTTCTCACTTTGCAACAATAATTTATATTTTTATAAACCGACCTAATTATAATATGTTTACAAGTAGATGAAAAGTTTTATATATATTATATATTATGATTACGTACGCATTAGCAGAAATATACATATACTCTCTCTCTCTCTCTCTCTCTCTCTCTCTCTCTCTCTCTTTCTCTTCCTCATAGATATTATGTCATATACATGTATTAATATACATGTTTCCAGTATCATAGTATCGAAATGCAAAGTGCTTACAGCTGGTTACAATCTGATGACGCGTTAATAATATTTGATGAAATTTAGCAGCTAACATATTTTCTACTATCGATAACATACTATATTATAAAGCGACGATATTCTAAATGAAATAAATTATTCTATTTAAAATTATAATTTCAATTTATAGAAAGTGCTCTATCAACAATCTAAATATTATAACATAGGATATTTATGAAGAATATAAGTATTGAGTTTTATTTTTGTTTATATATATCCGTACAAAGAAAGATATTCACACACACACACACACACACACACATACACACACACATATGGATATTGAATCTAAAGTGGTTAAATATGTTAATACAAAAATTCATTATATAGAAATTCTGACAGGTTTATCTCTCTGGAATACTTTTCAAGAATAAAAGTCCTTTTCCAATAAAAGGCTTAAGGTGGGGTTAAAGGGACTCTGGTGAACATCTTGTTACTCTGCGCGTACAATCGTCTAAACGATTAAAGGCACAATCCTAGACATCGGTTTATTCTCTGTCGTTGTTCGCTGCTCCCAGACAATAAACACTCGCTACCTGGCCAGTTATCTACATCGATTCTGTGCGGACGAACTCGACATAACTCACGGAAACGAATGCGCGTACATCCCTTAAGCCTTCACTGTACTCCCAGGACTAATCAGATGAGATCTAATCGTTGATCCGCTTGGGTGATATTTGTGCACTGTAAGGAGAATGTCGCCGACGGAATTGAAAAGGGTGGTTAATAGACAAGACGGAAGGGCACGACAAGGCAAAGAAGAAAAAAATGAGAGAGAGGAGAGAAAGGTAGAGTGGAAAGGGTGGGATTAAGGCTTAACTCGCCAACGTTGTCGTATAGAGAGAATGTATGGGGACGAGGGTGCGTCTCAAGATTTCCTTCGCTTGTTTAAAAGGTCGTGGAACGCCGTCGTTGAATCGCCATTGTGCGCGATGTGCGCCCATATATGTATATGTGAATGTATGCACAAACACAAACACATACGTATGGACGTGCGTACGTGGGCTCGACGAAAACACAAAAACCGCGCTGCCACGTAGGTAGATCTCGTCGCGGACCCCCTTTGGCAGAAGAATGCCGGAGATAAAATCGCGCAACCCCTGCACCGGCGCAACCCTTCGCTAAGGGTGGCGCAGAGCTCTCATTGTACGCTGTGTTAGTGTATGCGCGTATTCTGTGTCTCGTCGCTATAACCGATCGAAAGCCAAGACGAGACCAACACTAAAGCGCCACAAACCAATAACTACATACATGTGCATCAAACGCACGCACACACGCGACAAGTGTCTTGGTATCCGAGATCGTCTTCGGATCTTTTCCCTTCCCGCGTTTCGTTGTCGTTCCCATTTCCTACCCTTTCTCTCCGTCCCGCAACCTCACTCGTTCCCATTCTCATCTGCCTCTTCTCCGGTTTTCTTCCATTTTGTCCGCGCGCGGGGTTAGTTCCTTGCTATTTTTGAAGCTTATCCCATACGGAAAGTATGTGACAGTTTAGTTGGAACGAGTGGCAAGGATGGTGAGGGAGACCCCGATTCTTCGTGGCCTGCTGACACAGCCGACGCGTTCTTTCGCGCCATTGTGCACGACACCCGCGTGGAGTTTTGAAAGTTTAATAGAGTTGTACTCTCAGCGACGAGAATGGCGTCGATGGATATGACGATCACGACTACGTCCCACTGCAGAATCTGAAAGAGAGGAATGGAACATAGTTCAAAAAAGTTGATAGTTTTTTATCGAGCAGATTGCGGATTTTTTTAGTTTGTGATTTATTGTGAATGGTTTAAAAAGTTCAGCATTTTTCTTACAGTTAAATATTAACGATTATTTATTCAATAATATTCTAAGATTATTTTGATTAAAACAGATCCAATTTCAATACTTGACATATCCATAATCATTATATTCAAAAAACTGTTTATATTTTTATTACTTTTATAAAAAAAAAAAGGAAAAAGAAAAAAGAAGTTTAAGTAAAATTAAATTTTAAGCGAAATATATAATTTAATATAATATTACGTATACCACGTATAAAATGAGAAAGATATTATACAATTGTATGAATCAGATTTTGAATGTAATTATTATATTTTTTGACACTGTGCAGAAATATTTTTTATTTGAAAAGATAAATATCAATATTTTGTATTTTATATTTAATATATTATATTTAAACATAGATGTTAGACAAAAAATTAATATAGCTAGAAATTCAAAAAATTTACTTTTTTATTTATAACTAAAGGTGATAGAGTTATTATTTATTATGGATCATCTAACTATAAAGCAAGCATTGCAAATTAATTTGCAGTATGACAATTTCAATGGCATTTGATTTTATCGTATTTTTTGTTGAAATTATAAAACATATTTTGATAGAGAGAGAGAGAGAGAGAGAGAGAGAGAGAGAGAGAGAGAGAGAGAGAGAGTTTTACTCATGCATGATGCAATGTAATCATTTTAACAATACCTACCATTCAAAGCATTGATAATTAAAAATGTAGAAAATTAAAGTACATAATAATATAAAAAACTAATTGACATGAACTACGTTCTGATTTTCCAAGTAATTACTTTTTTGCATCTACAATTAATCGTACTTTTTCTAATTGTGTAAACGTTTGTAAATTACATCGCGTGTTAATTTATATTTCTTCTCTATCTTTTTGTTCTTTTTCATTAAATCATGATTTGGAGTCGCTCGTACCAATCCAAATATCCACTATTTTGCACTATATTCTATATTTGATAAGAAATATCGATCCTGGAATGTTTCTATTGTACATAGAAACGTATGTTATTATAGGCTGCTCAACCGAGTGATTAAATTCGATGCTAAATACAGGATACCAATACAGTTTTTATAGAGACATAAAGCTATGCGCATCGCGAAACACGCGATGACGACTGCATTGACTACGTTCTAGTATTTTTTTTCCACATTGCACGTTATCTTTAACAATTCCAGATTTACACAATGTTTCCAAAAAAATTTGTTGCAGCTCTGCGCAAACCTTTAGTCGAAAAGCGCATAGCGTCACATAAAAAAATACTGTATCCCAGAAATATTCGTGTTTTTCATGAAAAATATGTTTATAAAAAATCAAAGAAAAAATATTCTCGTTCCGAAAGGCGCATCATGCATCTCTCTCTGTTCGTTCTCGTTTCTGTCCGATTTACTTCGTATCATACCACAGCACGGAGATGCTTGACAATCGCAGCGAACTTTTCCGCACAATACAGTTCTAATGTGTGAGCAAATAAAGTTGGTCTCTTTAAGGAGCGAAGCGATCGAATAAAAGTGATGCTTTGCCCGTAAACCTCCATCCTCCCCCCTCTGTCTCTCATTTTCTCTCTAGACGAGGCAAACGTATATTGCGATGCCGGCTCTAAACTTTCGACCGGCTCGACGAAAACTTTTTTATCCACTCCGAGAGTCGCCAGACTCGAATTTTTTTACGAGCGCAATCGTTGGGGGCTATCGTAAAAGTTGCCGGGCCATCGAACTTCCATTCGAGCCATGGGTTGCGGCGGAGAAGGAGCCACTTCGGACATCGATCTACTACGGGGGGGCGTAGCGTAAATAATATCTGGCTCTCTCTCAGACGAAATGCGGTGGACAAATCAGTAAAGTCCAATCGCGCTCTTTCATGGGCCTCGCGCCACCCTTCCTCCCTTCCTCCCCGTATTATCTACGAATAGTGGAGTGGTGTGGCGGTGGCTGGTAAGAGGATTTGAATAATGCATGAAATACGTTTCATTTTTCTATACCATCCGGCCGCGCGATACAAAGTTCTTGTCCCTGAGGATCCAAAACAAGCTGCAATCTCCGGCAGTCGATGCTTTGTAATCCGTGTGATTTATGGTGTGAGATTTCGACTGAAAAGGGAATCGTTGGACGACGCGGGCCGTGGGGGCAAAGAGCTCGACGATATCGCGAACGATAAGAATCGAATCTTCGGCGCAGCGAGCGTCCCGTTGTCACTGCAATCGCGCCGGTGTATCTGGGAGCGTCCTCTGGACGACGTCGTTGCGATTAGTATCGCAGCGACGTCGAAAGTTTCGATGCCAGCGGTGCTCCTGGTGTTTGCAGCTGGAGGACCGCTGGCATCGAAAGTCCCGACTTTCCGAATGGACGCACGACTCCGCTCCGACGTTTCCAGTTCGGGACGAGTAAATCCTCTTTGGAGAAACAGCGAAACGAATTACGGTGCCGGCCGTAATAATACGGTTACAGATAAACGCTTTCAAGTTAAGCGCATTTAGAATTACGTGACTGCTTGGTCTGGTAGAAGTGTGTACGTGTATCACTGTAGAATACCGTATACCGCTTAGATCGTGTTGCGAAATATTGCGTGCAGAGATACGAGCATAATTTCGCGCGTGTTAACAGGCGCCCCCGTGTTTTTCTGAAGAGCTGTTTCGGCTTAATGTTTCATTAATCATTAATCGAAAGGTATCTCAACAGTATATGACGCGAATATGCACTGGGGACTCTAGGGTGAAGCTTATTAGTTGAAGATTAACTATGGAAACGAAAGAAAAAGCGCGTAAAATATTGTACATAATTATTTTGACGTGGTCTAACAAAATGATTTTTACATCTGTATCTGTAGCTAAATTTGAGATACTTGAACAAAATAGTCCTTTCCATGTAGCTCACACATTAAGTTAAAAAAGTATATAAATATACCTCCCACAATTTATTTCGGAAAACGTAATAAACTCCAAATGGATGCGTAAAATAAAAATGTAACGATCAGCGAGCGAAGTACAGCGATTAGCGCTATATGCAACTTTTATGGAAATTTCAGACAGTTATTATGGTTTACTGTCAACGATAAAGGGATAGTGAAAAATAAATCCTAGTATATACTGACTATACTGAA
>NW_017306059.1:1276798-1288664 GCF_001594115.1 Trachymyrmex septentrionalis | reverse complement strand
ATGGTTTACTGTCAACGATAAAGGGATAGTGAAAAATAAATCCTAGTACATATTGACTATACTGTTTTCGCACACATACAGTATTTCGTATATGCGACAAATGTGCGCGAAATTTTGAGGGATCGCGGCAGCCAGTGGCGACGAAAGGGAAGGCAGTCGGTCATCGACTAATTGTAAGTCGTAATAATTCGAAATTGCAATAACGCGCGCGCGCTTCCAATTACACGGTTCTCCCATCTGGCGCGCCGCACGCGAGTGCAGCGAATTGAAATTACGGCGATGACGTTAATTCGGCGTTTAATAAAAGGAAAGTTTCGCTTTAATCCATCCGCGATGAAGGCCACTTTGTACAGAGTAAAGTAAAGCCGACGGTAATAAACGGATTAGAGAGTATTCGTATAATAGCGGTGGATAAACGGCAGCAATTAAGTGCATGCCGGTGGAAGCCATTAAAAACGTATTATTAGAAAAGTGATATAAATGTGTAACGTCGCCGCCAAACCCACCGACGCGAAGGAAACATTTGTGTTTTGTACTTTATTTATGCCATTGTATTAATTGTTACAACTAAATGAGAAATAGTGGATACGGTTGACCAGAGTTTTATAATAAAACCACGATTATATGAACGTACGATGATTTCATCGATATAATATAATCAACTTTAGATTAGCGTCGCAAAATCAATATTGATATCAAAAATTGAACAAGAAGTATTATATTGTATATTATTTGTAGTATACACAAGTACTTATTCAGGTTCTTATTCAAAACTTCTTATTCAAATTTTTTCGCATTTTCACGCATTTTAAAAGATCTTTCGTCAACATTTTGATGATGAAAGATCGTTTCCAAGCGCGAGCTGCCGTAATGAAGAAATGAAGATGTAGTAATAAGAAGATCACGAAACGATACGTCATTCCCCGTAGCTTTTTTTGATCGTATCTCGATCTTTACTTTTTATCTCCCCGCCGAGTAATAAATTTGGCAACAAATTGCGAGAACACAGCTTGCACGGCCTCGGAGGGTCTTCCAGCAGTGGGATGAGATGAGCCAGTGTTGCCGCGCTTTAACTGGCTCGTAAGCGGGACTTGAGTTCACCACGATTAATGGCCGAACCCGCACAGGTGACGGCATTAATGGCGGTAAGTGTTCCAAACTTGCTCGATTTTTGTAATTAAATCCTGACGAGAGCGATACGTAACGAAATATTCGATACATTAATTTTGGTTGGGATCGTACACATATTCGCGACACGGATGGAAATACTCTGGCACATATTCGTGCTTGATTTCAAACCTTTGGTTGCACGTTGCGTCAAGGGACGCGTAGACAAACGGCAACATTAATCATGCGTGTGCATGTACGGTTTCGAGCCGAAATATCAAACAATATGAAACTGCAACGAAATAAAATATTTAAAAAAAAACAGAAAATATCAGTCGATTTTGAATTTTGATTTCTAATATTAAGATTAACATTTAATTTGATATGTTTATTAGAACTGTGTATCGTGGTGGACATAAAAATATCTCAGCTTTAATCGAAATAGGTAGACGAAATCTGCAAGCATTAGTCCTTGGACTAATTATCAAGTTGGTTTTTAAAAAAACGATCGCAAGCAACAAATTTACGTCTGAATACGTGGCTTTGTTTCGTTTGTGACGAATGATACTAGGTCTGCTTTTTATACCTGCATTCTCTAAACTGGTGCACGCGTTGTAATAAGTTGAAATGATACAATTATACGTTTGTTTCACTTCAACTTAACACCGTGTGCGTCAATTCAGAGAGCACAGGACTAACAAATAGATTTAATATCTTTAATTATAAAACTTTAGACTTTTATCTTTTATTGATATCGTAAGAAAATAGCAATTTTTAATTCTTCGTCAGTAATTTTTCGGATATATGACGTGACTATATATCAACTTGCCCTCAGGTTGATATCCAATGAAATTAAATGCATTTATCCGGACTTTTTGAAGACGCGCGCGCGCCAGTTGGCAGATATTAATCGCCAGTGTCAAAATAAACAATGAAAACGTGCGGGCGGACTAGGGGCGTAGTCGCTAATTACAACGTAAAATGATATCTAGAAGAACAGTGGGGCGAGTTACAACGCGGTCAGAGTTTGTCGCAATTCGACGCACAACGCGTCGTGCGATTTCAGGCAGGTAATTGTGTACCTGGTCGACGCTATGACGGTGAGTCTTGGCTTTAATGCTATTTGCGATAAATTGATTGCCGATAATTTAATAAACTCCACGCCAAATAGACAGCGATTCGGCTCACGACAATAAGGGGCTTAATTTCAAAATAAGCGTAAAAGCGTTACCGATGTATTCGCCGAATGCTGCAGTTTCGATTTAATCCGCGATCGATGGGAAAAATGAGTAGTATGCGGCCGCGAATCGCGATCGCCATGTACCCGCGTTTGCGCAATCGCGTTTGCGTAATTCGACTCGAAATCCTGGCGGATTAATTGGCAATGCAATTAATTTCTCTGCTGCCTAAACGCAACTTCGCCCGCCGCTCTTACTAATCGGTATTACCTATCTGCCTGTCACGCACGCCGCATTATTTATTGGCAATTAGGTATAACATTGCTCGGCGCTCCCATTTTCTTGCCGTCTTACGTAATAGCCGAAACGCAATATCCATGAAGATTGGATTCTAGGCTCGCAAAAGAAACGAACAAATGAGATCGATGGGAAGACAGTTCGACAAAATGGAATATTATTATAATCGGCAGTAGTACTTAATCGCTTGATCAAATGAAATTACCGTTCGTACTCGCATTCTAAGCTGTTTAAAGTCTTTTATAAGTAATTCGCATTCGAGATAGACTTATCGGATTTCTTGTAGTTGATTTCCCGAAAGTTGTATGTAATACTAAAATTCTATATACTCATCGCTAATACATTTTATTCGATTTAAATGATTGGCGCAATTAATTTTGAACAACTTTTCGCATTGTAATAAAACGATATGTTGTATTTTACCGTTCGCGAACTCCTTATTTGAATCATTCGTAAATGTATTAATTATCCGCGAAATATCTTCTCGCAACTAATAAATTTTGTTCATAGACAGTTATCGCTACTTGCTTACAATCTCGCGTGTTATGTGTTTATGTGTGTAAAGGGAGAAATTATATAAAGTTGAGAAGTCGAGATAAGAATGAAATCGCGAGCGAATTCTCGTGTCTTTCGTTCTTCTCTCTGTTTCTCTTTCTTTGTCTTGTCCCTCTTGTTCTCCCTCTGTGGAAAACTTGAAAAGTCTATAAAATGAACGTTCGTAATACGAGCGGGATTTATTGTACGAGATACACACAATGCGCATCATAGAATACGCGTGAGATAATGCACTGAGTGCAAATAGACCAAATGGAAGATCGAACGAGTCCTCGGAGGACTGGCTGGAGCACTTTAATTTCACTTGTGATTGGCAGTAATAACTTTCTCTCTTTTTCTTTTGTAAAGTAAATAGAAAAGTAAATCGAATTGAAAATAGTAAGTAATAAGATAAGTCGCGTAAAATGATATCAAGCAATTGCTACATGTCACTTTATATAACAATGGTGAAACTTTAAGAATTTTTAACATATAGAAAAAAATATTCAGAGATTTTATTGAAATTGACTTGACAATTGAAAATGATTTAAATTCAGACCGATATCTATTCATAGTAGTCTTCGTATATCATTTATATTTTGATCATTAAAGATTTTAATCTTATCAAGTATTGGATTCTTAATAAAAAGTAATAATTATTTTACTAAAAAGTACTTTTACTTTCTGCAAGTATATAGTTTTATCCGTATAATATGTAGTATAGATAAATAAAGAAACAGGCAAAATCAAAGTGTTTTGAATAAATTTTTTCGGTTTACAAAAGAGAGAGAGAGAGAGAGAGAGAGAGAGAGAGAGAGAGAGAGAGAGAGAGAGAATGGAGAGGCTCAGAGAAGCGGTGCTATCAGGCCGCGCCTCGTCAGCAATTAGCAAGTGTAATTAATAAATCGGAAAGCGAAACAAGGAGGAGAAAGTGGGGGAGTCGAGTCGAGTCGTCAGCCGCGCAATTTTCTTGTTAGCCGCCGGCCGGAGGAACGAGAAGTTGCGACGAAGTTAAGCGGTCGGGATCGATCGGCGATTACGATCGCGATCCGTAAAAGATAGCCCGTCGGCGCAACAACGACGGCGACGGCATTATGAGCGCACGTTTTGCAGCTTTACGAGCCCAGGCACTTTGTCATCGACCGCGCGGCATTGACGTTTCGCGAAACAAGCTCGTAATAATTTATAAGGAAGCCACGAAGCAATGCGTGCCGCAATCATCTATTTTATGAGAGGAGAGAGAGAGAGAGAGAGAGAGAGAGAGAGAGAGAGAGAGAGAGAGAGAGAGCGAGCGAGCAACAGAAACGTTTACCAATAGCATGTTTCACGGGGCGGTAATGACACCATGAATATGTATATACGCACCGGAGTAGATGAGAGACGGAGAGCGAAACAGAGCGGCGGCTTGCCGTGGTCATATATACAGGGTGTTCCCTTCGCATTGCTACACCGAAGAAAGGCAAATTAGACGGATACGTCGATGTACTCGCGAATGTAACAGCGAAAATAAGAGTGAAAATCCTGTGTGGCATGTTTTGCTAGTTTCTTCATGAAAATCTTCAGTGTGGAACGCAGCACTGTAAAATCCGCGGTTTAATGAGCGCACCATTAATCTCATTACGTCACGAATATAATTCAAGATAACGGCGATTAATCACGACTCCTACATAGTCACGATTACACACACAAGTAGTATGAGAGTCTGCATTTTGTATTTTCGTTTCTGGTTTCGTTTCTCTGGAGCGGAGCGATCGATTAATGCACGTCGGAGGAAATGAGATGAACGAAATGAGACACCGTTTGTATGAAGGACGGCGGCGGATCAAGAGAGGGCACCGCTCAGACCTTGGCTCCGAAGGACTTAAGCGGGATGACGAGGAAATGGGCGTGTCCTTTCTACACTGTAAAACAAACAAGACCCGTTAATGATGCGAGCTGCTAGTTAGACGAGATCAACGCAGTCTTTCCCTTCTCGTTCCCGCCCTCTCCCCTCCCGCCTTCTGTCCCTCCTCTTGCTTTGCATAGGAATTCGTTTCACGTCATTGACGTTGCATTCTTAATACAATGCCGCGGGCATGGGGTGGTTTTCATCGACGGCTGTTGCCGTCACCGCCGCCGTTACCGCGACTGCCGCTGCTGCCGCCGCTGCCGCCGCCATTTCCCTGCCGCATCCGCAACTGTACCACAAGCTATACCGCCGCCTCCTTCGGACCGAGACTCATTTGTTACAGGATAGGGTTTTGAAATTAGACTGGCAAACTAATCGTCTCGTCAGAAATAGTCTAGCTGTCTGTCGCGCCCACCGTACGCGCCGCGTTATCAGCCCGCAATCCTCGAAATCGTGCCGAAAGCCTGGAGCGCCTGCGATGATTGAAATTCTGATAGCGCCGATTAGGACGTTTGTACGACTGTCTGTTGTGAATTATAGAGATTGCCAGAAACGCCACGAGCAACAACGTGTAATATTCAGTATAAATTGGAATGAATTAATGTACACACAGTGGGAAGAAGCAGCAGGATTGGTTAAAACTGAAATCTGTCGGGAGTCGCGCTGTTGAACAGTAAAATCCTCAACTCGGTTATTGTCGGACGATAAAAATCTCGACAATAGTTATCAGGAAATAAAACTCTCGAGAACTCATTTCCAGAGCAAATTTCTTTCGACAAAGTAATCGTGGAGTTGATTAAAACCATAATCGTGACAGTTTTATTTTCTGAAAGCACAAATCTGTTCTCTCGAAAACGAAAATCTTCAGTGATTAAATAATCTTGTGTTGAATAAGGAGTAATATATTTGATGTTGAGATTTATTCGTGAGCTATTAGAAATATTATTTAAATGACACACTCTGACTTTATTTATTTCATACATTACTCTCTTTAGAATGGAATTCTAATTCTAATAAAGAGTGACCATTGAGCCGTCCAGTGTTGAAAAAGTGGCCGAATTGTCAATTTTTAAGAGTGAGGTCTCCACTTTACAGAGATAGATTCTGCTTCGAAGATTGTAAAGAAGTAGACTTGAAGAGTAGTCTCACTCTCTTTGGCTTTCTTTTTCTTACACGATACAAGGTAGACTAATGACGCGCAATATTGCGTGTAACGTAGCGCGTGAAACAACGAACCGTATCAACCGTATCAACCGTATCAACCGTATCAATGAGAGATAATAGAAGCAGCTGACAATTTCAAAATAATAGAAACTAGGGTAATACCGAAATAACACAGAAACCGGAATAACGGCAATTCGAATATCATACGCTCTGCCTGTTACATTGAAACGCAGCGCAGCGCAGCAAGCTAATCGTCTTATTCGTAACATTCAGGCGAGCGATTGCTCTCGAACGTGGACAGAACTGTCGTTCCCTGCGAAATTCTCTTGTAGCCAAGCAGGCCACAATTATTCGATCGTCGTTCATCGCTGCGATCACCGTTGTCGATCAAGATCTCCTCCGGTGCGATGCATCCTCGGTGGTTTCATGGTGCATGGCAACATGACACGCTGAATGAGAAAAGCGCGTGATTGTTGTTCGATTCGTATGTAAAGTGGATAGCGCGAAACGAGGATGGATCAAGACTCGTCTGCGCGTTACGCGGGAATATGGCGGGAATATGGCGGGAGGCCGTGAATTTGCAAATTAATCGTCGCGTCAGAAATAGCCCGTCTGGTTAATCCTTCGACCGGACAGCGTATCAGCTCTGATCCTCGGAGCCATCTTGCGTCCAAGTTACGGTCGAATTTGCCGCATTAATTTGCAAACGCGATTATTCCATTAGATCCTCCTCAGTAATTACACATCTGGCGGCGAAACTGCCATGTTCTGCATTAGTAATTAGCACTTGGTTCGATACATTTTAAAGGAGGAACACTAGGCGGGCAGGCAGGACACTCTTCGTAAACGAAATAGAAAATTAGCCGTATATGTATATCGAATTAACATGCCGGCGAACGCTATCAGGATAGTGCAAGTATTATAGTAATAGTATTGTACTTTGATCATTCTCGCGCGCGTATGTAATTTTAACGCCGAAAGAGAAGCAGTTGGCGAGCGCAAGGCAATAATTATCGCCGCAGAAGCGATATTTTACGCGTCGAAAGAGTTATAATGCAAATAATATAATGTAATAGGAATGTGACACGAATTGGAATTCGTTAGTTAAAGAGAGATCCGCGAAACCAGATTAGCAAATTAATTGTCTTGGCAGAAATCTCCGGCTTTTTTTTTGCTGCTGTATTCGTTGAGAATGTGTTGGAGTTTGACCTTCCCCCCGTGAATTTACGGAACAAAGGCCATAGAGGCGATCGTAATAATCTAAACTATGCGTTTCATTGGCCTCTGTCTTGTAAATTCACCGTTTCGTGCCGGCTTCGCGTCGGTCCTAATTACGAGAACGAACCTGGACCGCATAACTATAATAGACCGTGTGTGTAACTTGATAAGAGCATCTTGAAAAAATATTTTTATGTCGGGTACGGAATTCATTTCAGAAAATGCACGGAGTGCGTAGAATGCATTCCTTGCAAATTAATTCTATACTCGATACTATGAACTTTTTCGCATTAAGATCTGAGATGTACAGTCATATTTTTTGCATTTTTTTCGAAAACTATAATACAAATTACTGCAAACTACTTTTTTCAATAATACATTCAAAAGCATGTAACAGATTAAATATCAAATTGAAAGAAAAGTTGCTTTTTATTTATATATTGATGGCTTCAGAAAATTGTTTAAAACAATTATTTGAATAATGATTCATATTTCTAAAAGTTTTTGATTTAATAATAAAATTTAACTTTAACAATTTTTATTGTATTTAACTCTGTGTGTGTGTGTGTGGAGTTTAATAACTTTTTGCATTGTTATTTTCTATTGATTACTTTGATTCTCAAAATTTGTTTTGTGAGCATTCAAGTCTTTTTCCCAGCAAATCTGTTTTATTTATAATTTAACGTGCTTGGAGCGGAGAAATAGCCGGTTTTTCGAGTGAGTAAATAAAATAAGAGTCACAGTCGAGAAAGTAGTACAGGTGTCATCAATATTTGAAACATAGTGTCAATGATACCAGTCTTTCTCTCTCTCTCTCTCTCTCTCCCCCTCGCGAATGCGAACTTATTTGTCGTGGAGATTGGAGAAGCTGATCACGGGAGTTACCGTCAGTCAGACTAATCGTCCTGTCGGAGATTCTAGCTCGTTGGATTCTTCGACAACGAAAGTAAAAGCGAATTCGACGCTCGTGTAGCTCGTGTAGCTCGATTGGACGAATTCACGAAGCGCACAGCGTGTTTTTCGACGAGGCCTCACGACGTTTGCTCGTAAGTCCGCCGCTTCGTCGGCCGAGCCTTTCTTGTAAATTTATCTCCTGGTCCGGGGCTCATCGCGACGTTTCGTGATTAGAACCTAGGGTTTATTTAATGAGGCCTGCTGTAGGTCGAGATGGAGGATCGTCACCCCCTCGTCCTCGCCTCTATCCCTCTGCGCATCTTCCTTGCCTTATGCGTGACCTCTTTTATTATTATAAGAACCCGCGTCAACGCTGACAAATTGCCCGAACCCGGACGTATTCTCAGAAGCGATATCCGTGAGATACGGAGCGCGAAGAAGCACATTCGATACACGTCGAATTTCGAATGATCATCTGCGCGTGTCCAAGTGAGTGTTGTTGAAATCTGATGTTTGACGTCCCCAAAGGGAGTTTCTTTTTGTTTGTCATTTTTCCACAATACAAGTTGACTAGAAAGGATAAAACAGAGAGAATTTTTTCGTTGATACACTTTTGTTAAAACAAATTATTTTCTTAAAAGCACCGATACGTTTTTATACGATTAAAATTACCGTTTATTGACAGTACAGATTGATAGAAAAGAATTTTCGAATTAATTAATTAAAAAATACTTAAAATTAATTCAACGTTCCATTTATATACTATTTTCTTGTAACGCTAATTTTAATTTTTTTAATACGGACTCTTTTTTTGGGAAAATTGATTTCCTTTTTGCCTTTAAACGATATTAATATCTTAATAGACAGAAATCCTTACTTCTGATTTCTGAGTGATTGACAGTGAATTTTTGTCAATCATCCACCGATCTTTTGTCGTAATGTAAGCCTAAAAACGGTAAACATACGTCTAATAAAATAGGACTCGAAGCTTGATGTGTGCACATTTCGTGATGAAGAAGCCTTTCGTAACTTCAGATTATTGATTGTTTAAAGGATTTGACATGAAACATACAACTAAATATAAGATCGATTTACATCTTATTTGTTCATGTCTATCATATAGACATCGTATTGAAGAGCGAAAAATAAGAATTTTTTACCTTCGCTTCGCTCGCGCTGCAACACAATAGCGTCCAACAGAAAAAGCAACTTTGCAATTGTTGTAAAATTGTTTTTTAATTTGGTTTATATATTTAGAACCAGTGAGGAACTAAGAGCAAGATCAATCATATTAAAGAATTTTACAACAGTTGCAAAACTGCTTTTTCTGCTGAACGCCGTCAATCATATATATGGAAAAGAATATATTCTATTTCCGAGATTTCGATTACAATTAATGATCAAATCGTAATTTTAGTTAGATTGTTCCGTAGAATTGTGAAAAAAAATGTGCGATAGCAATATTAAAATATATTATGATATTAAATTATTGAAATAATGTATAATGTATCAAATGTATAAAATGGTAGTAATATGTGTATTAGTATTGACATGATATTATACGTTAAACTGTTATTATTAATCCTTACGAACGATAAAAGCAATATTTGCATACTGAAAGTGACACGTAATAAAATTAATATCGAATGAGCAGATAGTAATCACCATCTTGATTTATAGTAATAGTAGTTAAACATTTCATAATATATTTTTTGGAATCACAGTTCAAGTCACGAAACGTACTCGTGTAAAATTGCGTTCGTGTTCGTACACGTTCGCAGCGATATGAATATGCTCAGCCAAGTTTCGTACAGAACACATTACTCGGCACTGTGCGTATAATTCATACCAGGCTATAATGACGCAACGGAGGTTGAGGTTTGAAGACGTCGAAACGCCTGGCGTTGATTGAAAGGACGAAGGATGACTCGAATTTGTAATCAAACGCTCACGAGAGGCGACACCGCCGCACGTCGGCGTCGAGCCTCGTATGCGCCGTTGATTCGAATTCTCTGGAGAGATTGTGAGCTACCGGAATTGCTGCTGCATGTAGGCCAAAGTTAGGCGCGACACCTGATTATTTAGATCGCATTATCTCTTACCTCTCGTGCTGGATTTTGCAAAATTAACTACCGCTTTGCATTCAGCGAGAGAGAGTTATAGCGCTAGCTTCGGTGCCTCGCTTCCTGTAGTAGACCGGCGATCGCACTGAAAACCCGCTCGTTTGAAAGACATTAAGGTAATAGCTATTTCGTAATACGACCCGTTATAACCACTCTGCATTTCATTTCAAAGCCAGGTTTTTGAGGGAGAAACATGATAGAAATCCAGCGAATAAAGAAATACTCTAGCAGATAAATGTGTGAGCTTTAATCGGAATTTTATTGGTACGTAAATGAATGATGAATATCGGAATCCGCGTAATCAACTCGTGAAAGGTTCAGTTTGTCAGTTTTGTACAAGCCAATAATTATCCGGTTGCATAAAGAGCTAATTAATTAAAGCGCCAATTTTTTAAATGTTCCCCTTGTGTGTGTGTGTGTGTGTGTGTGTGTGTGTGTGTGTGTGTCACTGTTTGCATAATTATTTTCCGCACGATGTATTGATTGTTATTACATAATAAAACACATCAACTTATATGCATTTCGGTAGTGTGGAATATACCGAAATTCGTAATCAGCAGAGCGAAAAGACCACCACAAATTGAATATAGAATCGATTGTATGTGTAAAAAAACTGATTAATTAACAATTAATTAATAAAAGTACAGATTTACCAAATTATGCCGCTTTTCAAAAATGTTTCGTAAAATTTCAGCAGAAACATTTAGCAGTAAATTGTCGAAACTATTAATAATTTTGCACAATGAGCTAGAAAGCTCTATGCGATTCGTCGCATACTCATTTATGAGACTTTTATGCCAAGTATATGAGATTGATGACAACTAAGAATTTTATTTACCAGAGATATTAAATGTTTTGATTTAATAATATTCAAGTCATTTATTGATGTATGCGGTGAAAAACTTGCATATATTAAATATTATTATTTTAATACAAAACTTTTTAATGACTTAATTATTTATTGTCAAAAGTTTTACATATGCTGCCTGATTTCAAGCAGTGTGCTTCTTAGATTTTAACGACAACGAAGTTGTTAATAATTTTTCGTAAATTATATATTAGTCAATATTTCATAATCTTTTGTAACGAGGCAAGTATCCCGTACGGAGATGTCCGTCATATGTTACTTTTCGGCTTCGTGCCCCGGGATATCCATAATGAACCGCTAAATGGCTTGGCACGTCGCGGAATGCAAGGTCCGAGCTTCATTCGAGAGATCGTCGTCCAGAAATTTGCAGTTGCGACGGAACTTCTAACAGGTGCCGAACGATAATTACTGTAGCGTCGGACGAGGAAGATGACCGCGGGAGATATACGACCCAGATGTTTTGATACTTTGTGCGGACTGCACTCGCGAGAACTCTTGTGAGGACGGACGACTTGTTACTCTCGGAGTACAATAGCGCGAGAGACGGAGAAACGGTTACAAGCGAGGTTATGGGCGAGAATAGAGAAGGATAAGC
>NW_017306059.1:1274064-1276698 GCF_001594115.1 Trachymyrmex septentrionalis | reverse complement strand
ACTCTCGGAGTACAATAGCGCGAGAGACGGAGAAACGGTTACAAGCGATGGGCGAGAATAGAAAAGGATAAGTAGATGAAAAAAAGGGACTGAAAGAGAAAGAGGGACGATGGACGACGAAGGGCCGTGTGCGGTTAGAAAGGCGAGATGATGGTGCAGATAAAAAGGGAGAGAGAGAGAGAGAGAGAGAGAGAGGAGGGAGAGAAAAAAAGAAAAACGATGGTAAGGGGGCGATCGATGGTGAGAGACGCGGTAATGGAGGGGAAAAGGGAAAAGGAGAGGGAAAGAGAGAAAGAGGAAGCGCCGCGGCTCAGTCGACCTAATGAGCTCTCCGGCTTCGGGACGAAAATAATTATAGAAATTTCCTGCCGATGAACGAAGCACCTTAAGAAAGATTGCCTCCCATTAATAAGCCACAGACGTATTTGCCTCCAGAATTATAATCAGGCTACGCGAGTTGAGAGCGCTCTCTCGTGTTTCCGTGAAATTCGTGCGTCGTTCGGGGCACGCCGGAACGATTCGGTCTACAATAGATTAATAATGCTTGGCTCACGTTCGTCGGGACGATGAATCACGTCACTCGTGATCTTATTGATTTTTCTGTTTCTCTTTCGATCTTCACAAAGCAAAGATACATATACAGAAGAGTGATTTTGCTGGAGTATTTACAAATTTAACCAGATATACAACACACGGATCTGAAAACAGTTTTGTTGGACAGTTTTGTCGAGAAAATGATTATATATAGGACGCTCAAGCAATGAGTAACGTTAGAAAAATTTGACATTCTAGCAATCAGTTTGACTATTCTGCATAATTATTATAGTAATGTAATAAAATGATTTTCAGATCTGTAGCTGGCTAAATTTTTAAATACTTTTTTTATCGTTCCATGTAGCAATGTACATAACACACAATATATCAAGTATTGAGTCAGCTGTGTTAAATATTGCATCAAAAGTTTTATATTCGTTAGTTTGCGCGTATGTATTCTTGTATAATAATGAATGGTAGTTACTTGAATAGTTGAATAGTAGATATCACGTTGGATGACTGTAATATTCAAATACATTTACGCGAACCGAGTTGATTTATTGACGAATCTATTATCGAAATTGATTTGCTATTACTAATGGGCTGTGAATTGGTACAATATGGAAACTGATTGATGATAACGACTCACCATTACGGATCAGATAGTGAAAACGAAAGTCTTTCGCAACGTTAAGCCATAGCACTCGCTTTACCCGTACGAGTTCTATGGCTATTAATTACTGCCAGATAGTTGCTGCTTGTTAATTACATAGTATAAAGCCGTCTTCGTTAGAGTCCTTATGTTTCGTTCAAAGTGCAACTACAATTTCGGCGAAATTACATTCTCCGTCCTTTCAACTCGACTTGCGATCGATACTGGGTAGAGATACTACGGTTAATTACACTATATATTATTCATTAGAGGTATTTTCTAATTACGAACCTATTTAATAATTGATCTGCTAATGTTCAATTTTATTATAAGATTATTATTATAACCTCGAGAGAGAGGTCGTTTATTAGTCGTAAGAATATTGTAACTTTTTTGCATTTATATGTATAAATGTGTTTAACTTGTCAGCAAATAGTTTGATACAAGTCTTATTGTTAAATTAACAATAACAATTTGGTCAGTAGTAATGTACTACCTCCTTGCATAACAAAACATGTTAAAAGCGTTCGATAACCGATAAGATAATTAACGAGCTTCAGTTTTAATATTTCATGAGCTCTCGTTGCTTGTGTTGATTACTTTCTTAAATACCAAACACTCTTAAAGCTCTTTTCATCCCGGTACAACGTTAACCCTGTCTGCTAACGCAATCGCATACGGCCTGACTCACGGCACTTACTCAGACTGGCTCACCAGACAAAGCTATCGATCGATCAAGACAAAGCGATCGATCAAGAAAGGGCGCAAATGGCAACGCGGCGTTTGCCTGCCGCCTCGGCAAACCGCTGCATCGATTGTCAGCGAGATCATTTTTCACTCGAAACGACGGGGCGGGTTTTCGCGCCCGGGACGACGAAGACGAGCTCCGGAGCCCGCGGGACTTGCGGCGCGCAAGTATTTTGCATATGAAAGGTTCGCCTTTGCTTTCTGCCAATACATAAGCCGCTAAGTTTGTTGTCACGCGGCAAGCGACGTGAGTGGCAGCTCGCGTTGCCGCACGAGTGCATTTCGCGTCTTCTCCTGCGTCTTTCCCGCTTCGCGTCGCCTCGCGTCGCGGCGTCGAGGGAAGGCAGGGAGGGAAACCATCCCGATGCGCGACGGTGATGCATTCTGACGCTCGACGCGGGTGTACGTTTCGCGGATCGGTTTCTCGAAGGTGCGAGAGCGATTCGCACCGATCGATGCACCGTGGCGTGTATGCGTGCGTGTTCTCTCGCGCAGCATACACCGTCAGAGCGTGTTGTGCGAGGAGCGACACGAAACGCACTGCAATTTGATCGATCGTGAATCTTGATCGTCGTCGTACTGTTTGGTTCATGCTAATCCGAGCTGGCTTTCGTGACGAAACATTCCTCACACTCGACTGAAAATTGATTGAAATTCACGTAAATTATTATTAATTAAATAAGAGTATACTATTAATTAAG
>NW_017306059.1:1272376-1273964 GCF_001594115.1 Trachymyrmex septentrionalis | reverse complement strand
TTAGATTTTTTTGTGTCTCGCACAGGACGTTCTAATGTACGCACGATATTCTCTACTTCTTTCTATATATATATATATTTTTTTTTTTTTTTCAGAGTCGCAGATAAATGATAAAATTCTATTTTTCGTTTCATTTTAGACTTTGTTTTGAGAAAAACATTAATTCAAGGCTCAGTTATTATTGATTTACTGATATTTATAATCTAAAAATTCTAGTTTATCGCCTGATAACAATTTATGTTTGTTTATTGACGGGGCGGAATTCTGCAATATATACCATATATTTAGCACATACATTAAAAGAGAGAAGGAATTCTGCAATATACATCATATACTGCAGAATTCCTTCTTGCAAAAGTTAGAAAATCAACTTTTACCTCATAAAAATTATAAATGATAATAAAATCTGATTATGTTTTCGTCAAGTATATATATATATATATAATTGTTGCCACATTTCTAAATACGAGAGATTATTTACGTCCGACTCCATTCAGAGTGTGAAAGTTGACACAACAAACGTTTTAAGTAGTACTTGTATGTAGCGATGTTTTGAAATATTTTGTATTATAGTAAACTGCTCCAAATGTCGTGTAATCTGCGAAAGAACGTTACGTATAAATTTCTTTAAAATTACTTGCGAAACTGTAAGTACGTTCAAAAGAAATAAGAGCAAAATACTTAGTAATAAAAAGTCACCGCGCGCGTTTCACCTGATTTGTGGTGCACATTCTACGGGTACGTCACGTAGCCTCCGCTGCAATCAATAGCACAATAGATTCTCTTTTATCGTGCGAGTTTCCACGAAAGAGGAAAGGAGGACGAAAAAGGAGGAGAGTTAACGTGCCGCGTCTTGAATCTCGCTAAAGCCTCGCTAAAGCGAAACCGAACTTTGCCATCCCGTTTTTTTCCCACCGCGAGCCCACTTCTCGTCTCGGTCACAAGCGAGCGCCACTTTTATTATGCGTTTCGGTATTCTAATTTCAAATTTTCGAGACAAGCGAACGTTCTTTACAGCGACAGCGCCCCTAAGACGCGAGTGTCTTGGTGCCGGCAGATTCGCCACGGGATTACTCCGTTTCGGTTTATGAAGATTAAAATCAGCGCGCGTACGGCGAACGTGTTAAAGAGCAGCAAGGTGCACGCCTCGCAAGGTGTACTTGCCTCGTACTACTTTTCTGCGGAACGTAACACGAGGTAAACTCTGGGGATAGAGGACGCGGCGCAACGGCGCCGTAAACGTGATTTAATAGTGATACATAAACGCATTTTATACGCTTGATACCAAGAATCGCGCGAGATCGTCTTCAAGGACTTTGTCCCGTTTGTATCGATGTTACGTGGAATGTCGAGTGATTTCTTGTAATAAGATGAGGTAAAAGCGAAGAGTGCATTAAGTTGCGAGTCTCGTGCTTGTCAGTGTGTTCCATCTCTCGTATAGCAAGAGTTAGCTTGTTCGATAATCGATGTAGCTGCAATCCTATAACCTATCTGGAATCAGCTGCCATATTGCTTCCTAAGAGAGTTTATCAAACAAAGTTAATAAGTAGTGAGTCGTTATGTCAATGTATATACGAGTGATGTATGT
>NW_017306059.1:1258703-1272276 GCF_001594115.1 Trachymyrmex septentrionalis | reverse complement strand
GAGTTTATCAAACAAAGTTAATAAGTAGTGAGTCGTTATGTCAATGTACAAGTATATATGCGAATGTATCAAATACATAAATAAAAGATGAAGAAAGGCAACACATTTGGGGTCACATTTTTGGATGTTACAAATAATACATTATACATTCATTATATATTAAATCCATTTATGAAATCTTATCTATCTGTAATTTATTAAATTATTATCAAACAAAAGAATAATATATAAAAAAATAGATACCATAACGCATCTAACGAACGACAATGATAATGTTTAATGTAGATAAGAGTAAAGTAGGAGTGCACATTGATCTCTTGATTAGTTCAACATTTTTTAAATGTAATTTTTGCATTATATGTACACACAATACATGTATGTAATAAAATTTATATTTATGATTATTGCTTTGCATCTTAAGATTCATAAAAATTATGTGGACTGTTATTTCGAATGAGGAAAGTGAATCATCTTCTATACAACGTTTTGGCCTGCTTGGTATACGCTTTAGCTGTAGCTAATGTAGCATTCACGCCAAATTTCGCGCATTCGAGCTCCTTTGTCCAATGTAATAGCCGACTTCTCTCACGCGTCCGCTCTTAAATCGCGTTCTACCGGGAACGTCATCTCCGTCATCTCCGACGTTTAACGACCGACGTTGAAAAAGATAAAAACTTTAATGAAGACACGAGAATGTAGGAAAGAAGATAATATTTCTGAAATTTTCATTTGCAGATAACGTATAGTCATTTGAATATCGATGGCATATAAATCCAATTTAGTATGAAAATCACAATATTAATCATTGAAGTATAAATGGTAAAATTAATATTTATTTATCGCTCTTTTGACAATTTTAATAAAAATTATTTTTCGGATGTATCGTTCAATTCGCCATTTCACTTGACGCGGAGCGATATGAATAGTCAAATATATTTCGCGAGGTTTTATTATATTAAGCGCGCACAATTAGCCCGTTACGCGCGATACGTTGCGTTAATATGGCGCGACCGAGTATTATCAATATTTTATTAATCGACGGCACTAAAATTCCGCCAATTCGAAGGTAATGCGCGTTTCGTGTCGGCCGGATTTTATAAATTCATAATTCACACTTCGGGGCTACCGCTGTTATTGACCCGTAATAAAGTTGCAGTTCGTAAAAGTGGCAAGCCCGTGGGCTGTCAGCAGCATGAAATTCCTGCATTATCAAGGTCAAAGCGGAACGAGCGTGACGTTTTAGCGAAGCTGTTACCCATGTCACGCACGAGTGACCATGATAACCGACGACAATGGATGCTTCTCGGAAGCATCAGTCTCGGTCTGGTCAGCGACTTCTGCTTCCTTTTCCAGATCGGGCGATCGGCAAAAAATTATTAAGGATACCTATCGGCATTCCAAGACGCGAAGCAATCGATGCAACTGCATCGATAGATATCGTCAGATATCGTAAAATAAATCGGACCTAATGATATTGATGATATACTGGCTTTAAGTTTCTCTGTACAGTTGATTGTGATCGCGTGAGATGTGAAAACCTTGAGTGCATCCAGGAGCACTCACTAAGAACTTAAATAGCAGTCAAATGTTTATGATTATAGACTGTAAGGATAAGAACCATGAATTTTTGTTAAAATCGTCATTAAAAGAGCGATGAATAAATATTAATTCTATCATTTATACCTCGATGATTAATGTGGTGATTTTTGTATAAATTTATAAAAATTATTACAAGTATAAAATTATAAATTTATGTTTGTTTAAATTTATTGGTGAAATTGGTGAAAAAACACGTAGAATTACTAAGTCCCACCTTTGAAAAATTTTCACATATAACTAAACATACGTACAATAAGTATAAAGTTAATGTTTATGTGCCGTTAATTTTGTATATACAATTGTTCGTTACGTTTCTAAATACGAGAGATTATTTACGCCCGTTTCAATCTAGTATGAAAGTTGACTCAACTTATTGCCATCCAGAATATGCAACTATACTTATGAACAATACAACTATTACTTATTTCATTGATTCTCTTAGGATGTAATATAGCAGCTGATGCTGCGCTCCTGTTGATGCATCATCCATTGTTTCTCATCGAGCGTAAGAATCGTTTCGCTGTGGAACTACAAAGACATGATTGCGAGACATTACTTTTATAACTGTATAATTCAATTTTTGGTCACCGTATCGGCGATTACCATATCGATGGTCCACCACTATTTGTTCAAATCTGTTAGATTTCAAGTATTCAAAGTAAGTAGCGCGTAAACCGAGTCTCGGGAATAACACAATCAGAAGGAACAAATTCCATTCTGATTGTGTCATCCGTTGCGTTATTTATTTCCTTAAAATGCATTATATGTAGATAACAATCGCCAAGCAGGTGGTAGATTATTGTAATACGGATTAATTTAGTCGTTGTACCTAACTTGTACGTCGATTGTACGATAACGGTGATTAATTTACATATGGTTTAAGAAAACGATCTTGTAAAGGAAACTAATCGTTTTAAAGAAAGCGTGAACGAATCAGATTGCCGTGAAAGATAACTGCGAGGCTCTACGAAAAACTATTTCCTATTTCGAATGAATGGCGCGGGATGGGAATACATAAAGCAGAGATAGAAAGCGAACGTTAAATTCACACCGGTCCACGCGACAACTTTACTTCCCTTGTGAGAAGTCTTGAGAAATGGAATAATTGGCATTAGCCAGCTAGGAAATTGCGAAAAAGGTAACGCAGCCGATGGTGTATCATATCGCTCTGCCACGCCACTTCGGATGTATATCACACGGAATATATCGCGTAATCGCTTTGGGAAAAGGCCGCGATACCCAAGAAAGTATAGGCTACACCCGACCCGGTGGTGCACGCTCTGCGGAAACGTATTGCGTGATAAAATATGCATTGCGTGCGGTCGCAAGTGAGCCAGAATTCTGAACGCATGACCCGCGGGAATAAAGTAGATATTGCGTAGGTGAGGCAAATTAAAGCCGTAAATCGTTTCGTTGCCGAGAAAGAGAGAGAGAGAGAGAGAGAGAGAGAGAGAGAGAGAGAGAGAGAGAGAGAGAGAGAGATAAGTTACCGCTTTCGGGTTACCGCAGCTCGAAATCGAAGCTTACATTCGCACTTCGCATCGCGCGTTTGTGTCGCGCTTTATTGCGTTCGTCGGCCTGTCGCTCGTCGGCCCGGCCGCGCGCAAAAGCATGTTAAATGCGTATCAATCCCGTTTAGAGAGCGTACCGGATCCGCCTCGTCATCGAATATCGAATCTCGTGGAAGATAATTACGAGCGTGTTCCTGAAGAGACGGGGCGGCCGATTATATATTCTCGCAACAACGTTAACTCTCTACCGCTCTCTCTCATTTTTTTCCATGACGATAACCAATTATCCTGGGTATTTAAAGTTAAACAACGGCAACTTATTCTGAACCGCGGAAGCCAAGTAATCTGATAATAACAGATAAATTATTTTATATGTGATTATTATAGCGATTGGCTTCTGTAAGATAAATCAATAATTAAATAAAATGCTCTAATTTGTGGGTTATCGGTTATCCGAAATAGCCGAATATAAATACTGCTTCGTTTCAATTTTGTTTGGTTATTTGAATGATTAAATTTGTTTTATATATTGCAACATTATTTTAAGTTATAAATAACCTCAAGAGATTGTATAATAATACCAAACTCATTTTTTTATGATTTATTTAAAAGTTTCCCGGAAGAGCGGTTTAAATTTGAACCTGATAATCAATGGTTGCATTTAGCAGAGAAAGCAGCTTTGGACGAATCTAAATATATAAATCGATTGTATTGAAGAATTTTACAACAGTTGCAAAACTACTTTCTCTGCTCTGAACGCAGCCAATATCTACTTGTTATCTTTATTATTTTAATTCTAATAAGTTTAATATAACTTCAAGATTATTAAATTAAAACAAATTCGGTTTATTATACGAAAAATCGATTCCTCGGTCAATTTTATAATATTTTTTAAAAGAAAATACTATAGTTTTCGGGAACTGCGAACAAATTATACCGTAAAAATGTAAGTGAGAAATTGCTAGATGCGTCTGTATACCCGTAAGATGTATCGTAATTCCGCCATTTTCACGGCTGCTAGCAATTTCTTTCACCTTCGAAATTCTCGCGGATCGTTACAATCCCAGCGATGGATGCTCGGATCTCTCGCAAATATGAATTATTAAATTTGGACAAAGGTTCACGCCTCGGCGATGTACTCGCGCGAATGTACGTGCCCTGCAATAAGAGGACCGAATGCAGGCGGACTCCCTGTAATCAAGTGCAATCTCGGCGACTGCTTATTTACACCTCGAGACTCGTGAAAGCCGTGCAACGAGGCACCACAATGAGGACCCGTCTGCAAAAATCGTAAACACCGTGTACGGTCCTGCTCATAAGTTCTCGCCGCAGTCTTAAGTTAGCCGACACGGAGGAATTACCTTTACTCGATTTACTCGCGTCGTTCGTTGCTGCAAACATGAGTCTCTTAAAATAAATGAATATATTTACTTGTCGAATGCCTTATAAATGATGTACCATCATTCGGTATTTCCATTAGCATTGTCACACAAAAATGTACTTGTTCTTGCATATATTACCTATTGATAGATAAATGTAATTATTTTCATTAGCTTAATTTTAACAAATCAAATAATTTAGTATTTTATTTAGTATGTTTTCTAAGTGATAGCTTTTCTAGTCGTAGCTCTTCTAAGTAATAGACGCGAGGATTTTTATCGTTTCCATGCTTTAAGAGCAAAAAAATTATACGTGTAAATTATACGTGTAAATATGTATATTAATAAGTATTAAGTATTATTGATGATATTTATAATGAGTAATGTTTTTGTAGTTCACGTCGTGAATTTGAACTGTGAATAACGAAGAGCATACGTATCATAATCTATCTAAAATTATATTAATAATATAAGCATATATACAAGAGGCGAAGCAATCTGCATCTGTTTTGAAATTATTAGATTGAAAGGACATACAATTTGAACTTGCCCATGTAATCTGTTCGGCCTGTCGGAGGTTGGTTAGTTGTTGGAGATGAGAAAGAGGCAAAAAGTTTGGAAAAAGTTGTTTGGTGTGTAGGGACTAGTCAGACCAAGTACTCAGCCAATCTATCTATCGAGAGACCAGCCCATTTTTTTCTTTCTTTAACCCACTGTTCCTACGTTAGATTCGAGTTTCAGATCGATCGTCTGCTCCTTGTTTTAAAACATTCCTGGGTCTATACAATAGACATATCGTTAATATTGCCATTTTTACAATAAAACATTTATCGAAAAACCGAAATACACTTATCAAAACAAGTTACGCACAGGTCTGGAAATATCCTATGATATTCTCTGAAAAAGTTTTACAACTCTCTTACATTCCGCAAAATGTTACAATTATAGTTTGAAGAATTAAGTAATTAGTTGAATTAATTAATTTTGATTTTCTTTAAGTTGCACATTCTTTACATTTTCTTCACTTGGCATATAAATTCGTGTTTGTATCAAGCTCGTAATTCAGACAGTCGAGCAGTTAATTCTCAGAATCATGTCGTAGGCCAAGAAAGTTGTATATCTCCGGCTTTTCGAAGTTCTATCAAGTGACGTTCGTGCCTGAGTAAACCAGGGAGCCTGCTCCACCTGGTAACGTATTTGCCAAAGACGTTTATGGCACCGGGGTACAGTTGATCCATTTCTCTGCAAATACCAGTGCGATAAGAGGAAATCCGACGCACTCCGTATACCTTAATAGCGGATTCGAGTTTCGAGAACGTCACTGGAAGGGAGATTATTTTTGCCGTATTTCCGACGTTTACTTGTGCAATCATACACGAGCAAGCGTTAGCTGCAACTGCTTTAATAAACTGCCGGGAGCTATTTGCATTTCTTTCGATGGCTGCTTACTCGGCGAATCGCGGTTTTTATTAAGATCGGTTGCCTTGAATTATATCCGTCAACAGCTTCCTTGAGAGACTGAAAAATGGAAGAGACGTCGAAGCTGCAATTATTTTCAAGGAGGACGTAGAAATTAATCTTTTAAAATCGTTTTAGTAATTATTTCAACGTACTCGGTTAGGAAGTCACCGAAGTCAGAGAACACGAATTATAAAAGCAATAAACATGGTTACCACGATTGACTTGGATTATAATGTTGGAAAATCATATTTTTTCTCTTTCAGTACAGTGCGAAATAAATAAGTTCTTTTACGTGGCACATCACTTAACAAAATAAACTCATAAAAAGTGCTGATAATTTTTCACTGGCTTAGCTTTAAGTTTCTCTATAGTTGATTATGAGCATGTGAGATATGAAAACGTTGAGTGCATCCAGGAGCGCTCACTAAGAGCTTAAATAGCGGTTAAATGTGATTGTTGGTTGTAAGGATGAGAAATATGAATTTTTATTAAAATCGTCATTAAACGAGCGATGAATAAACATTAATTTTAACATTTATACCTCAATGATTAATATCGTGATTTTCGTATAAATGTATAAAAATTATTAAAAGTATAAATTTATATGTGTTTTAATTTATTGATTGAACAATGTTTGCAAAGAAATACAAAGAATTACAAAGTCGCATCTTCTAAAAATTTAGTTGTAATATAACATTTTGAGAGTTATGTTTATGTTGTCAAATATATATAATTTTTCGTTACGTTTCTAAATACGAGAGATTATCTACGTCCGCCTCTATCTAGTATGAAAGTTGACATAACTTATTACGAGAGTATTAAAGTCGACAACTATTACTTATTAATTTTGTAAGTTTACATCAACTCGTAAAAAGCGCTGACAATTTTTTGTCTATAAATAATTTAAAATTTACATTATGTAAATGTAAAATGTTCTTTTACTTAAGATATATTATTTAAAACAAATATATTTCTATTAAAATATACGTATTTTTTTATGAACAAAAGGTTACGTATTATTTGTAAAGTAAAATCAATAGTGTGTTTTCTTGCAATCTTTAGAGGAAAGTCGCTGGTACCGACATATCACTTTATTTTTAGACAATATTTCTTAAACAAAAGATAAAAATAATACTTAAAAAATATAAGTGCAAACTAAAAAGTCTTCTATCAGATAGAGCAAGCAGTTTTTATAATACTGTTTAAAAAAATTAATTATTGCAATTTTGCAATAATTAATTTTTTCATAAGATAAGCAAAAATGAGCGTCTGACAAAATATGCTCCAAAACCTATATATTTTGGTGTTTGTAATTCAATAGTGTTTATTGTCAAGAATATCACAGTGTGAATCTTAAAACTTGATCTACACTTTAAATGTTAAATGTTAAAGAATGAAATTTAAATTTCTTGAGTTAAATAATATATTGTCATTTTTAACTTTCAAGTGTATCAAATGTATTATTTTAATTTAAAGCACGTGATTAAAAAACAATCAGTCAATCCATTTCTGTGATTGAATTACTTAGTTTCAAAGTAAACAGCATATTAATGTATGCACTTGGTAAATAATAAATTAAATTTGAGTACATTTTTAAATTTAGTACATTTTTTTTAGTTGAATTATTTAGTTGAATTATTCCATTATTTCAGTTAAATTAATGTCTGTATTGAGTAAGAACAGTGGCTACATGTTATAGGAATTCTAGGTTCTATTCTCTAGGCTTCTATAGAAATGATGAAAAATCTCTCAAATTGAGTATAATTTGACATTATGAATTTAATAATGCAGTATACCTTTTTAAAACATTTTTATTTTATTACAATTGTTGTATTTATATTTTGGTAGAAACTGTTCACTCATAATTTTAACGCGGTAGTCCAGAACGGCAAGGATTCGTGCAAAATCTCAGCCTCTGGAGCGCACCTGCGTATCAATCCGTGTCCTCGAGCGTGAACTCGACGGGCAACTTTGAAGGCGCGTTGCCGGGCCGGCGTATCGAAGAAATTAACGAAGCGGCGCGTTTTTTCGCGAATCCTTCGCCGACCGATTTCGCCGCCGCGTAGGAGGGATAATGGTCGGCGTCATCGTCAAAACACGTCTCGTCCGCGTCGTGCCGCGCGTTGAAAATCGATTCCGTGCAGAACGGCATGGCGGCGGCGAAGGAGCGTCGCTTCTTGCCGTCTCCGGCTCCGATTCTGCTTCGTGGGGCTGTGGGGAACCGTTAATCGTGTATAGTGTATACCATACGCAGGGAAGGGTCAGGTTGTCGGATGACTCCGCAACCTGAACGCGAACAACCTCTATGCATCTATTCGACTCGCACTTCTCTTTCTCTCTTTCTTGTCGCGCCACTGCGCGAGAGAACACATGGAACACCGATGTTTCTTTCACACGTACTAGCCTCCCACGATTCGCAGTGAGGTTCGCTGCTGAATGAGGTATTCTCGTCAATGGTTACAGCGAAGAGCGCGCAGATACGACATAAAACACAAATACAATACATACGTACACTCGATGACTAACGAACTATGATGCTGTAGGGAAGGAGATCTTTTTACATACAAGTACTTCTGTTATATGCCGATCATCCTTTCGTTATCATCATTCGTGCGCGAATTTTGTCTCTCTCGTGTATTTTCACTTAAGTATTCTCGTCGTTTATTATGACCTATTTATTGCAGTCATGTAACGCTGAGATGTCAAAAATACAATATTGTAAAAAATTCTCTGCTTATATCGAAATAAATTAATTTCTGTCTCATGCTATCACCTACATTTAAATAAGTAAATAATACACGAATAACGATTTTTCGACGATTTAACGAATATATGAATTAATAAATTACTATAAATTTTAATCAACCGTCAAGAGATTTATTTTCACTGAAAGCGTATATGGGATGCATATAAATTAAATTATATGAGACTCACATTAATGAAGGAAATTGGAGAAGAGAGTTATTGGCACATTTTGCAAGTCCACACACTCTACCAAATGCAAGCACCGGCGCGATATCAAAAAAGACTCATTTAGCTTGATGCGTGACGCAAGAAAGAAATTCATATGATTTCTCGCTTCTGACGTCATAATCCAATATAGCTGCAGTGACAGACCAAGAGTCTTAAATCCAAGTGACGCGAAACTTTTCACGGCGAGAAAAGAAGCGTACTCGCTCTCATGCTGAGAATATGAATATATATAAAGGTGATGGTTAAGGAGAATATTACATTAAAGTGGCATATGAGAGGAATGTGTCGATTTTTATCGAAATTTTAAATTCTTTGCTCTACGTTTTGAAGAAATGATACTTGGATCGTATTCAATATCACGCGTGGCATCTATGGAACGTCTTACACACACACACACACACACACACACACACACACACACACACACACACACACACACACACACACACACACACACACACACACACACACATATATCTACGTACATATTTCTTTTTAGAATGGAATATATATATTTGCGTAATGTTCGAGCTTATAACCGAAGACAAACGATACGATATTCAGACACGCGAGAAAACTATTAGCATTTTTTGTAACAATTTCTGGTTACGTTATCCGGGTAATATTCTGATAGAGTATATACCTACAGTGTCTTAAATGTTTTAAATTAGAAATAGCACGGTTATATTCGACGCGTGAAGAATACGCGATAAGATATTATTTATGATTAGCACATGATTTATGAGACTTTATACTTCCATACTTTCAATTACATTTTGAGAACAACGGTTCATACCTGGAAGAAATCTCTGGTAAAATCTTAAATTGTATTGTATAACCTTACGAAATGCAACATATGGCGCACAAATTTATAATAGATCTAACTTTGCGAAATAATACTCTAAATGTAGCAATTTATCATAAATAATTGGTAAAGATTTAGTATCTTCTTAACAATGGGCTTGGTCGAAAAATTAGGGCTCTTGTAACTTGTAAATTTTGGGCCGTTTGATGAAAATACGGTTTCTGTTAAATTTCCAATTATTAATTTCGTATTATTGCAACGAAATGTGTTATTATATTACTGTATAATAATAATTATTATGTCGTAAGTAAAGGATTTTGCGGGATTTAATTCGTGAAAGGTCGTCATATAAAAAGTTACGCTCCGTCAGTCGCGTCTGAGCAAAATGTTGTAATGCTTTCACAGACTCAAGCCAAGTTCTATAGTAAACAAAAGATTTACGTGAACACAAGATTCACGTAAATCTGTCGACATGAAAAGCAGACTGCCTTAAGGACGAGAATAGAATGGGAGAGAAAGATTTATATAAAATTATATAAGACTGAAATATATTGTATATAAGCAACAGAAAGAAAACGAGAAATATCTGAAAGAACTAAATTCTTAATAATTACTATAATACAATTTATATAATATATTAAAAATAAATTTTTGTTTATTTCTTTATATTTGTCATAAATTATAATGTATATACATACTTGTGTACAGCAAAATTTGTTGAAACTTTTACAGCTAACAAAAGTGAGCAAAGTCAAGTTGCTGGGGTGGGTAAAAAATTCACAAAATTATATTTAAATACAAAATACAAAATATTCTAAAAAAATTATTCAAATGTAAAATACAAAATGCTCTCAATAAAATAAAAATGTATTTAAATACGTATTTTAAATACATGTCTTTCAAATACTGCCCACCCCTGGTTTTAAGTGGATTTTCACTGCTTTGAAGTTAGTCTGTCTACTCTTACATAAAGGAGTGGACTATTTCATTTGATTAATCGAAGTGGTCGCATCTATCATAATATCTTGAGACACATAAGAGACATAAGAGATAGAATAAAATAATTAAAAATAAGGTTAATAGATTGATAGCTCTGTTCAAAATCTGTCTCCGTAGGTTTTGTGTTATCTAGATTTGGAAAGATATTATTCTGCCATTATTCTAACCTTCATATTCACTCCTTTTTGGAGTAAATTTTTCACTCCAATTATCGAATGGATTTTACATTCCCATCTTGCAGTAAAATCGGGCAGTAACATTGACGCAACTGTCACTAATGCCTGTATTGAAATTTCAATTGAACGCAGTGAAATCATTTCATTGCTACAGATTTAGAGTGTTGTCTGTAACGTTTATAGATTTATTTAGTCTTTTATTCATAGCTGTTGTCTAATTTTATATTATCTTATTTTTAATTAATATTTTATATTCCATATGCATTTTATTCTTTTACTTGTTTGAATTTCAATTGTTCAAACAAATAAAGTGCTTATGACGCGATTAGTTAAAAGCCAAACTCGCGTTTCGTAACTAGGAAACACTAATTCCGAATGTATGTAAATCATCCAGGCATACCTGCCGCGTCGAATCATCTATCTTCGGGAACTTTCCGTTTGCTCGTGGCGCAAGAACAGCAAAGGATGAACTTCAAGAGCAACATCAATCTGAGATCTACGGCGAAGTTAAGCGAAAAAGTTCGATGCTCGCGAAATGAATTCGAACGGAGTAACGTAGGCGTAACGCGTTCCCGCTTGGGAGAAACGATCGAGAGCGCGACGGGCAGAGGTACCTTTAACCAAAGAACCATGGCTGGTTTGAAAAGAAGGCGAATAGTGATGGGAGAAAGAGAGAGAGAGAGAGAGAGAGGTGCGGCACGGGGTGCACAGAGATTTGCAATCATGCGAACGGAATAATTGCACTCAGGGAATTAACGTGCATCGAGTATAGGGGACAAGCCAGTGTAATTGTTGGCGCTAATTAATTAATAGCTTCGAGTCCGGCTGATTAGACAAACGAATGCGCAAGCAGCACCCGAGAAAGGACAGAAATACGATCGTTCCTCTTTTGTATTTTTCCTCTCGCGTTTCAGAGTGGGCTGGTGCGAAATAAGATATATGATGAAAAAATTGCCAAATCAACCGGAAAATTATTGACGAATTGTGAAGAATTAGCATTTCTTTATTAATATAGGATATTCTTGAATTTTTGTCCGTTGGAATAATAAAGAAAGAATAAAGGACGGTATCTCTTTTGCCAATAATTAAATTCCTTTAGAAAGTGACAGATTCGAAGTTCGTTGAAAAGCTAAAAGTAAATCGCGAGCGATACAAACTGCACCTGCTGTTTGTGCTCGTTGAATCTGAAATGAGCATCAATATTTTATCGTAAATTACTTTTCATCTTAACTATAAAAAATGTAACTCGCGAGAGCAAGATTTAATTTGATAAATTCGCACGGTCTGCTTAAAAGCGAATTTATTTTTATGATCGGAACGGCCGCGCGAATCCAACGCGGATATTAAATTACACGCGGATATTAGTTAACACTAGACCTTTTATTCTTATCGTTCCGTCGTTCCGTTCAATCGTTAGGCCATCGTCTTTACAAAAGCGGACCTTCGCAGTAACAGGCAGGTTCCTCTAGCTCAGCAAATTATTAACAATCAGGCAGGTGTTTGCGCGGTTCACGAGATTTGCTAACAAGGCGGCATTTTCGAGGTGCGGACTTGAGGCATATAATTATATCCCTGCCTCCCTATGCGTATGCATGTTTCGATACCAACCTCTTCTATACAGGGTGTGCCGATCGCCTGGATAACTGAACGATGCCTTTGAGCCGTGTACTCGTTGTACTCTTTCTGGCAAAATATAGGGAACACGAATATAAATTCTTATTTGAACGTCGACGTATATTGTCGGTGTGTATCGTGTTTTATTTTTATTATATTATATTTTTATTAGGATTTAAAACGAATTGTGAGAAATACGTAAATTTTTATTTGAAAAGCATATAAATATGAATTTATATGACAACAGATATATAGAATAATTTGCGTATTGCTAATTCGCTAATTCCTATTGTACTATTATATTGGAAAATCAAACTCGTAAACTAATAATTATTCCGATTTTAATCGGAATTTATATTTATGAAAAATCGATCTGTGTGTGTGCGGAATGTAAACGATCGAGTATGGAGTACGAAGAGGGTTGGCTCGAGTGCAAGGAACAGCAGAGAAATGCCTATTGCCGTACGAACGGATAGAAGAGTCCTCGATGCAATGCCTTCAGCAATTCTGCAAATCAATTTGCAATACGCGGAACAGGCACGCTGGGCTCAGTGGCTGGGCGGTTGCTCGCAGGTCCAGGGACGTCTGTCGGCTTCATAAATTGTTACTCGTTACGGTCGTCATTACGCTTGCCTGGAAGAGATTCTACGCTATTGCACGACTCCACCAGCCTAACTAAAGCTGTGGCTCGCGCGAATCGGTAAGTCGTTACGATCGTTGCTCTGTCGAAGTCTGGCAGGCAGACATGGGACTTTCTAAGTGTAGAAGCGAAGTTTCCGGCACGTGAAGGGACATATTAGCGCGACGTACATACGTACATATTAAGCGTAGAAAATCTAAGTACAAGGTCTAAGGTGTACCTTACTGTTACAGCTGGGCGCCGTCCAATTTGGCCACCCTGTACACTGTCCGTTGCAGCGCCCGGTTGGCCGCGGCGTGAAACCGGTGGGTATGATTACCCACTTTAGTTAACGATCTTCGTAGCCCCATGGCAGTTCCGAAAGGTCAGAAAGAAAACCGCAAGGAGATCGGCAGAACGGAGAGAGAGAGAGAGAG
>NW_017306059.1:1234140-1258603 GCF_001594115.1 Trachymyrmex septentrionalis | reverse complement strand
GAGAGAGAGAGAGAGAGAGAGAGAGAGAGAGAGAGAGAGAGCGGAACGCCGCCATCGACTCGTGGTCGTCGACGGTTATATCCGCCTTCGCTTTTGTCCCGCGCAGTTTTTTACACTTTTGTAACGCGCGATTAACAAAAGGAGTTGACAGTAAACACGGAAATATTCCCTAACGAACTAGTGAGCTTTACGATGGAATTATTTCTAAACGCTATAAAAATCTACCGACTATTATCTTAATGTTTTTACGTTACGGTTATAAATTCGATTAAAGTTATAAATTGGAATATGGGCAAGGAAAATATTCTAGAATTTTAGAGGCAGTGTGATACTATTTCTACAAGATAAACTGCAATTACAAAATAAGTTAGAAAGATCTGCAAGAGTAATTCATTGTGTTTTATATACTTTTACATAAAATGTCGATAGATATTTAAAGAAATTATTTAATGAACACTGTGACAGTAAAAAAGTATCCTGTTAAATAAAGACTTACATTATACGTTGTTTTAAGTAAGCCATTTACCTCATAAATATCTTATTATCTTCAAGAATATGTGAGAAGTTTCTTGAAAATATTTTTGTATAGAAAAAGTTATTTAATTCTGTCTAATATTAACAGATTTATCATACATTAGAAATATATCTTAAGTATCGTTAATCATTCAAAGAGTATTTATTCAAAGAGTAATTTTATCAATATTTAGCTTCACATTGTTCATTATTTTTGAAACCATTAAATTCTATGATTAACTCTTCAACGACATATTAAATAGCTTTTTTGATAAGCAACAAAATAAAAATACGTTGAAATTACCATCCATAACGCAAATGCAGTACTTTTTATACTATATTTCTACTTAATATACGTAACTTTGAATTAACGCGTCACATCAACCGCAATCACAGACAGATCGAGAGAAAACATTTCAATAATAAATTTTCTCTTTAATGATAAACTTGAAGTCAATACATTACACAGTGAATTCAATATGGAGGACAAGATGCGGACGCGAAGAAATGGTTTCACCCTCGGAGCAGATCTCATCGTATAGACGCGGATGAGGTTCGGCTCGGCAACGACTCGGCAATCACCCGTGTAAAATGTAATATTTTATGACGATCCCCCAGTGACGTATTGTGGGCAATACGTAAACATGGAAGTTGATACAATTCGCCCCTCGGCGCGCCGCACATGCGTGTGACATAACTACAGCAATCTCAGCCGTGTTTCACTGGACGTGCACGTCGTGTGACAAGCAGTATGCAAAACGCGTGCGTGTTCGCGGGCGTGAAATTACACGCCGTATATACAAGTAACCCGTAGGTTACGTAGGTACGTGCGGGCGTATAACACGAGCGCCGATCAACGCGCGCGGGAATCAGTGCCACGGGGCGAAAACCCTTAGCTCGGAATTTCGTAAATGGGCCCGCTGTGCGCGCAATTAGTGTAATAAAGTGCTGGATGTGCACCTGACGGCGGAATTGCGTATTCACGCGCGCGCTAATTCACACGGTGGCTCTGATGCCGGCACCGTTGATGTTGCAGCAGCCAATACGGTTTCGATAAAACAGAGAGACGTGACAAATGAAATGAGTGGAGGAACGCATCGATGTTACCATCCGGCGACGTATTTAGCAAGAAAAGTTACGCAACGTTGCAACTTGGTCTTGGCAAAATAGATTATGCGTCTTGAACGCTCACGCTTTAATCGCATTCCGTCGAACGTCGTTTCAGTGGAATAGTTTATGTGGCCGTAATTAGAACGCGACATTAGACGAGATCAAAAATAAACATGTCGCCCTCGTTATTCAGATCGAAGATTTAACCAGCGCGGATTAAACGATTTATCGTTTACAGAGGCTCGCCTATTAATATATGTGCTCCGATATTCCATTTGAGCTATTTTGAAAATAAGCGATTTAAATAAATGTAATAAAGAGAAGTGCATGTTATGCGAGTAATTTACAAGTGTAATCCGCGTTTTTGTGGAGAAAGAGAGAGAGAGAGAGAGAGAGAAAGCGCGATTCCATGAAGATTTTATATTATTTATGATGATTGGATGATCGCGCAACGCACACAAATACATTATTAACCACAAGTACATTTGGTTTAATGGAAACGCGGATGCGACCTGATTCGTCCAATAAGTGATCATATTGTAGCGATCTTGCATATAATAAATTCACGTTTAAATGGATG
The DNA here is from genome assembly GCF_001594115.1 of Trachymyrmex septentrionalis. Classification (NCBI taxonomy): domain Eukaryota; kingdom Metazoa; phylum Arthropoda; class Insecta; order Hymenoptera; family Formicidae; genus Trachymyrmex; species Trachymyrmex septentrionalis. The sequence goes on along the minus strand of NW_017306059.1, from coordinate 1,256,400 downwards.
ATAACGAGACCCCATTCTCTTCGTAAGCGTAAAAAGGTCGTACGCGCTGTTTGTACGATCATAATTAACCGACGCGTTCTTTCCTCTCAAACATTTTTTTTTTCTCTCCCGGTACTCTCTTTCGCCGGTGAGTAATTAATCGCATGGCGCGCGAATGACGTTTTATTTAATTTCGTCATTATATCTGGCTTCAACCGTACGAACGTGGGGGAGAGCCGACAGTAATAATTAAAATCTTTCGGTTCGACAGCTCGCGCATTGAACCGTGCGACGAGATGGGAACGCATTGTACAAGAGCGCAAAAGTTCAACGATGGGGGTTTGGTTTCATTAATATTTTTCATTCGAACAAAAAGTAGCGCTACGCTTTGCGTCCGTGTAATTGTGATGAACAACTATTTTCGTCCGACAAACCAGTTCGCACATACATGTTCATCGTTTATCCCGTATAATTGTTCCAGTTCGTATCGTCGAATCGTTTCGCAAACAGTCTCGAACTTAATTTGCGAACTTAATAATAAATCCTTCGGATTAGCGAATATTAAAATGTTTTCTCGTCTCACTACTTCTCGTAAATTTGCCGTATATATTACGCATAAAATAAGTGGATAAAAGATTCGCGACACTCAAAGTGCGTTTCATGCCTACGACTATATTACGTCGAATGCATTAGGCAGCATGCAAATGACTGTCGGCGCGATTTAATTGAAAATGTAATAATCCAGTTGGTTGTTAGCAAAGGCAAGATTAAAAAGCCGCCGTCTCTAAAGTTTTCAGGGATTCTCACGAACGGGGCTCGCAGAGTTTACGAATTTAATATAAACGGTATTCCCTGGCATACACGTTTGAAGATTAGAGTTTGCTCATGAAAGAAAATTGGTATGCGTATAATCGATGCAAATATTTTATCGTGTTTGTTTGACGTTCCGAGAGATATATATTTTTTTAACAAACATTTGCGCTCTTTTGCGCTGATATTTAACAGTCTTTATAATAAATAATTAATGGATACTAAATGACCTAAATGAATTCAGTATTCATAATTGATCATTATTTCAGGTTTAATTGCAATTCTATGAATCTATGATTATTTTGCAATGGTCACTTTTCAAGAATTTATATCTTATAATTACTAATTATCTGGTTAATTGAACATTCATCTATCTAATATGTGATAATTAATCATTAACGTGATTTGAATGTCGTGAGAGATTCCCTTTTCGATTATTCTATTATCTTCATACAACTAATTAATTGTATTATTCGTTCGTGCAATTGGTAGGCATCTTAGATATAAAATAAATCTAGAATAAAGATGCAACCTTAAAATGCAACCTTACAATTAGTAATTAATTAGATACTGAAATAAGAATTCTATCTATGCATTATAACTTTACTTGAAAAATCAATCATTCTCCGCAATGAATGAGAATCAATTATGAATACTAATGACAGATTTTTCAAACAGTGATTCGTAGAATAGAGGCGGATATATGACATATGAATAGATAATGTAAGTATAATGAATTGCTTATTACATTCAAAATTAAATATAATTTTATTTCTAAATAAATATCTAAATATTTAGTTATTGATCAAGATAAAAATTACAATAAATATTGTTATAAATTATAAACCATTCATTTCCACTAATAAGTTAAATTAAACCGTTTATGAATAACATAAATAAATAGAGGAGGAATCTAATATTTCTATATGAATAAATGATAACAAATGTTACATTCGCGGAACAAATTCAACAAAGTCTAATAATGATCAACGTTTAATGACTAAAATGTATATATGATTTAATAAAAATGATTCCATCTTCCATAAAAATGTTATATTTTAGTCACTAATTTGTTATTGTTTATTCTTTTGCTTTTTATTTCGTACACTTATTCTCTGTCCATTACTTTTCTAATGTATTCGTTTGTTAAGATATTTCTTATTTTCGAAGAAGTCTGTGCCGTGCATATACATCACAAGGAAAAAGCCAAGTCAATGGCATCCATTCAATTAACTCGTCCTCTTGTTCGTTGTGATGAAATGTCAAGATACGACATCATTACTTCAGGATAAAGTAAAGATATGGAAAGGATGATACTGGAGTAGCTCTCGTTTCTTCGTACAACGTATCTACAGATACTCTCGTCCAGGCTGGATATCATCAGATCAGATAAATGCGCTTCCGCCGTATAGAAGAATTACAGACCGCGCTACGCCGGGTGCGAAAAAGATGAATCAAGCCTCGCAACGCCTTCTGTTTGACATACAGTACGTTTCAAGTATATCGTTTGTGGAAGTAATGCCTATATCGCACGAGATCGGTGGAAGTATCATGCTGGAGGAATACTAATGTGATGAAAAGTCGCTTGCAATGCGTACGGCGAACGCATTACATGAATAGACTAACGAGAAAGATATATGTATAATGAGATATTGATGCTGCCACTATAATTACGTTATTATATCAAACTTATAGCTACGAAATTTATGTTTTCCACTGTAGGAAGTCAAACTTGATATCACCCAGCGGAAATTGTTTACCCCTCTGAATCTAAAGATACGATAGTCTCGTTTATGATCATTTCTCACTTTACTTTCTCTCTCTCTCTCTCTCTCTCTCTCTCTCTCTCTCTCTCTCTCTGAAGATAAAAAAGATATAGATATCAAAAATCTGTGAGCTCAAATTAATCGCATAATCCTATTCCGATACTGCTGCTAATTAGTGTAGCATTAAGCACAGAGATTCGAGTCCTTATCTTCGAGTACGTACTAATCCCGCGATGCATATATGCGTTAACGTTGAGATGTCACGCGTGCACGCGCACGTGCGTGTGTATGCACACATCTGTTTCGGTACAGCTGGAGTTTGAGACGATTATCAGGTGCGTATTTGGAGTAATGTGCGTGGTCCGGAAGCTCATGCGGTCGGTAAACTCTCAGGCTATCTCAGATATCCTCTCTCACTCGTTATGTCATGACACACGATTAAACGACTGAAATTTCTGTAACTCGATTTACTGATTAAAAATAAAATGTTAATTTTAACAATGTATTAACGTAAGTTAAAAGGAATTAAAAATATTAGCTTTTAAAATTGTTTTTTTCTTATACAAAATATATTTTAATGTGTCATCGAAATCCGTATTTGATTATACATATTTGAAAGGAGCGATTTATTTAATATCATTAAATTACGAATGCATAATAATACTGCGTCCTTAATCATGCTTGCATGAAATTCGATTAAAGTTCATTTCATGTATTATATATAAATACAATGATTTTCATGATAAGCGAAGAATCGAAAGAGCTTCGCTGCATGGAATATGCTTGGATGATATAAGGTACATATATTTATGTATAAAATACATGCTTAAAGAGTAGAGTCATACGAGGCAAATGGTAATGTTTTAATCTTTTGAATACGCGCCAAACATGCACAGACACGATGGATATGTATACTATCTATCGCAATCGACGCTATCAAAATTCCGCGCCGCTCTGCACTCGATACCTCGGTCTGATATCGCGGACGCAACCATCCATACAAATCGGATCTTACTAAATTGAAGTACAATTTTCACGAGCGGAGTTCCACGAGCTCGAGCTACGAAGGTAGGATAAGAAAAAAAGAGGGGTGGTAAGATAAAGTCTCTATCCCTCTCTAAGCCGACCGTGGAAGATGAAGCGAATCAAGTAACAGCGGTGGCTTACGTGCGATGCACCCCTAAACCATCGCTGAGGGAGCATCACGTGGAAATGCGTTACCCACGAAAGGTCTGTGCTTAGAATTCTCAAAGTCGCTAAATTATATTTCATGTCACGGAGCCGATGATTCTTGAAATACATAAGCCGCGATGATAATCTCATTTCGTTAGTGTCGTGTTCGGCAGTGTCGCGACGTCCTTCCGGAAACTTATAATGACGGAAAGAAATACAGAGTTAATGACGCATGTTTATAGGAGAAAAAAACATGTCTAATCAAGATATTTTTTGAAATATTGAGGAGAAATTATGGCAATTTATATTAAAAGAAAAAATTATACGTCAGTCAAGTATACACTGAGAAAAAAATGTACTATATTTTAATAATTATTTGATTAGTACTTAACATTTACTCACGATCAAATATTTATACTAAATAAAAAAGACGTAAATTGTATGTTTTTATTATATGTATATGTAAATTACATTTAATCGGTAAAACGATTTCATCGGAGTTTAGTTATTGTCCCTTTAAAATGCATAAAGTTGTCCATATCTTTCAAAAGACAGTATTTAAAAAATTTTTATACTATATATTGTACATTAATATATTAATGCTTGAATGATATAAGAACGTACAAAGATTAATGTAAAATAACTGATATTTATATATTCTATTTATAATTACTTACAATCAACACATATTAATCAAATAATATATTATCCAATGTATAACATAATTTTTATATGAATACATATTATATATATGTTGCATATTCTTTAAATTAGATATTTGTAAAAGAATGTTATAAACTGGATAGCGTCTCTTTCAGCCTCCTTCTACCAAGTTGTTATTTTCATTTTCAATATTGGAGCTGTTTATTGCGTCCCCATCTTCGGCTGAGTTGATATTTTCATTTATAGAATTTTTTTAGTTAAAATTATTAATAAATTATTAAGTAATTTTTAATGTAGAAGTCACATTGATGACTGTATTTTTGAGCGTGGTACTTTATCACATATTATTTACGATCTTAAATTTTCAATAATTTCAATTGATAAGTATCTTAATTTTGACATCTCGAATATATCTAACGTAATCACCGACGAAAGCCATAATTCTCATTTACATGTTATTGCCAGAATTATTACTATTGTCGTTGTCGTTGTTGTTGTCGTCGTTGCTATTATCAGTTGCGCTGTTGTTTCTATCATTATAATTAGCTGTGCTGCTGTCTCCACTGTTGTTAAGCGTATTGTTTTCATTTCCATGAATGGGTGCGTTGTTTCCATCGTCACCATTGAGTACGGTGTTGTTTCCATCACTACTTTCGGATGCGCTATTGCTTCTATCGCCATCTTCAAGTATGCTGTTTCCATTGTTGTTTTCTCCATCCTCACTTTTGGCTGAATTGTCATTTTCATCCCTAGCATCAGGTGCGGTATTTTCTTCAGCTTCATCTTCTATTGGGTTGTTATTTCCATCTCCGGGTGTGCTGTTGTCTTTATCCTCAGCATCAGGTGCGCTGTTTCCTGCGTTGTCATCTTTGGCTGAGTTGGTATTTCTATCTCCTGTGCTGTTGTTCTCATTCTTGGTATCAGGTGCGTTATTTTCTCCGTTTTCATCTTTAGCTGAGTTGTTATTTTCATCCTCGGCATCAGGTGCGTTGTTTCCTGCATCTTTGGAATCGGGTGCACTATTTCCTCCATTGCCATTTTTGGCTGAGTTATTATTTCTATCCTCTGCATCGGATGCGCTGTTGTTCTCATCCTTGGCATCAGGTGCGTTGTTTCCTTTGTTGCTATCTTTGGTTGAGTTGTTATTCCCATTTTCTACATCAGGTGCGCTATTTCCTCCATTGCCATCATTGGCCGAGTTATTATTTTCATCTCCGGCATCAGGTGCACTGTTTTCTTCATTGCCACTTTCAGCTGAATTGTTATTTTTATCTCCTGCATCAGGCTGTGCGCTGTTTCCTTCATCTTTGGCATTGGATGCACTGTTTCCTTCATTGTCATTTTCAACTGAGTTATTTCTATCCTTGTCTCCTGCATCAGGGGTATTGTTTTCATCAGGTGCGTTGCCATCCTTGGCTGAGTTGTTATTTTCATCTTCGGCATTGGGTACGCTGTTCTCTTTATTGCCATCTTCGGCTGAGTTACTTTTATTCTCTGCTTCGGATGCGCTATTGTTTTCATCCTCGGCGTTGGATGCACTGTTGTTTTTATCCCCGGCATCAGGTGCGTTATTTCCATTGTTTTCTTCACTATTTTCAGAAGTTCCAGATGTGTTGTGACTTTCTTCGCTACTAGATGCACTGTTATCTTCATTATTAGGTGTCGTGGTAGTTATATTTGGAGCAGTTGTTAAAATACTTTTTGCATAACCTTCCACGCGTACATGTATTGCTTCTCCAAATTTTCCAATAATTATTATAGCTATATTTGTATAACTGAATCTTTTCGGTATAAATAGAGTTCGTTGATTTCCGATATTTGTGATTTTAATTTGGGTGAGTATTGCATTGTTTGGAGCTGTTACACCTACTGTGATTATAGGCTTCAAAAGAAAATGCTGCAATTTATAAATAGAATATTAGTAGATCATAAATAAGATATTAATCATAAAATTATGAGATTGTGTGTGAGAAATATTTTTATTTGGTCATTTAAAATTCAAGTATCTAAAACTATATTACCACTAAAATTTACGAATAATGGATAAAATAATTGTAACAGTGCATTGTGTAATTTATGTTTTGTTTTATACTTATGTTTTAAGTAAATTAATGTAATTGATTGATATGATATAAGGTTAATTAAATTTAAATAGGAAATTTAAAACATACCAGATAAGACTTAATGCAATATTTTTAATATCTACAAAATTTGATATATTATTTATATATATAAATTAAAATATTTAAAAGCTTTCTATGAAATTCGATAATTGAAATCTGAATTATAAAAGATGAATTGTTCTGTTTTTTTATTTAATATGTACATGAAATAATTACAATCGAATCAGTTATTTACCTTAGTAATAGTTCTGTTAGTAATGAGATAATCGTTTTCTTGACGTTCACCCATGGCAAACTCATTCCGATAAGTTCCTATTGGACTGCAGACAGCCAAAGTAAGACACAAAAGCACAAAAAATAAGATCCTCATCTTAGAAAGCTAATTGAGAAGCTGTCCGTTGACTAAAATCATACTGTTCAACTGATACTTGCCGAACGTATTTATATCTTCGCGTTATCAATTTTCATGCTTCGTTCCACAAAGAATCGCGCCATATTAACTCTCAGATTTCTATCTCGACAATGACAATAGCTTACGTAAGGTTATTTGTTTTGTCTTTTTGTTCTTGCAGGTTGTAAAAATTTCTATTTCGTCTTCTATTTCATCTTTCTTGCAAGTTGTAAAAATTTCTCGGCATGATGTATTTTCATTATTTTGGATACTGAGAGAGGAAGAAACGTGCACTAATTACTTAAATATAATTATACTTTGAAAGATTTTACAATTTTTAATTTATTTTTATTATCACATTATATATTTTATACATTTAAAGAAGTATTACTAATTTTTATATTTAATATTACGATTAAAAGAGCTATTATTATTAAATAATATACACAAAATGATTTCATGAATGACTGAATATAATATAGCTTATAAGAAAATTAATAAAACAGATTTATATTTTCAAAATTTTTTAATGTATGAGGTTTTCTAAATATTTTATCAGGATGAAAAAAATTAGCGCTGTTTATTAATATGTATGTATTGATAAAGGACGCTTTTTTATTTGTATTATACAATATAGATGAATATATTACAGTATTATATTTTTCATAATATTGTGACATAAAATTGACAGTTAATAAAAATTAAGGATGCACCGGCTAGTATTTGATTTCCGGCAATATATGCGGTCGAAATTTTATATTGAAATTAGGCGCGTCATTATGTGAATATCCTGAAAACTTTTATTATCATTGATATATTTTCTAGAAATATAGTATATACCGGATATCCCTAATTTTTTTATTAAGTATCAATTTTATGATATAATATCATAAAAAATAGAATACTGTAATATGTCATCTCTAATAAAAATATCATCTTTGTTTCACGTGATATAATTATCTTCCTGGAAACTTACATATTTTCAAACATTTCCAGCTCATCGTTATATTAAGGCTACTCACTGGGGGTCTGATAACATAAATACCATTGATAAATACTACACGTGTCATTAATAATATCAGAGTTTTCTGACGTAAATGCGTGTTTAATCAGACTTAAATAATACCAATACATACGAAAAAACAACGTTTAAGAGACATTGTGTATAATTTTTGCGGAATTGTGCAATTTTTTAAAGTTTTTACACTATATAAGCAGTCTTACTCGTCACATTGTAAGCAAAATAAATACTTATTCACTATAATTTTTTATCTATCTTATCTATTTTATGTATTTTTCTGCAGATAAACATACAGATACATGTATATATGCATATGTATATATAATACTTACATTCATGCATAAAATGTGTATTTTGAAATTTTTAATTTAGTATTTTTCAGATAGTTGCATAATTAATCATCAGAAATCTTTATAAGCATCATTCTGTAAATATCTTCGCTTTAACAATTAATTATTATTTTTACTTTATTTCTTCTGTTCGCATAATAATGTCGTCGCGACTTTTTTCTGATCTTCGCAACTCTGTCGACCATATCGCGCAAATTAATTCCTTTTCATAAATTCAACGCGAAAGAACGTTTCATATTCAACGCCATAACTCGAAACGTGTTCCTCGGTACGTGTGTAATCTCGAATCTCAGACTCATCATTTTCAGCCGCGTCAGCTTATGGTACGTGAGACCGTAAGAATTAGCTAAGTGAGTAGCTACGGTAGTAGCTCTCTACAGCTTTTACACATGCAGAACCGGTGGTAGACTTGGCTGAAACGAACGAATCATACGAAATTAACAAACAGCTTATCCTATCATCGAAAGATATAACTTACAAATATTTTCCTATGTAGACAATGACGATCGTTTAATAGCTGGTAGACGTCAGAAAGCGTTTCCGCTCTACCACTGACAATTTTTGAAAGCTGCTGAGAAAGTATAAAATCTTTTTTAAAATTCAACTCTAATTATAAATTTGAAATTCATATTCGCGACATTAAACACTGCTGGGAAGTGGTTAGATTCAACAAAAGATTATTAATTTCGTTCTTTTTAATACTTACATATAATTTCTTTTCTCTATTAAAAGTAAATTGATTTGTTGCAAGGTATATTGCATTTAAATCTTTAATGATTAATAATTGATGTCTTAGATAAAAGATTTATAAAATGCATAATAGGATATTATTAATAGAGCAATATGCAATCTATTGAGAATATATTTGTTAATAATACAATGCGTAATAAAATTGAAACAATAGATTCATATGCAATTCAGAGTGGAATCTATTATAAATTAATTTTCATGAAAAAAGTACGAATGAATACAATGTTTAATCCTATTAATTTGTGAATCGTTATAATTCATGGTTTTATAAAAAGATACGTATTTTTTTTTATTAGGGATTTAATTTAAATACTATAAAAAATAAATTTTTAACTGATATTTATATTGAATGTGTATAAAGGTATAAAATTTTTATTAAAAATTATCAGAAAAATTGTCAGATGAATATTTCATCGAATAATGATTTTACAATTGTATATCTATAATCATTGTGTAATTTGATACATATTATTGATCGACATACATACGCAAAACACCTTTATGCATTTATTTCGGCGCATTTATAAAAAAAAAGTTTTCTCTAAATCGGACTATATGCTACGTAAAGTTTCGAAGAAAAACGAATAAGTTCAACATTGAACTGATAAGAAATCTTATCTCGTTGAGATCATGGTCGTTATATTCTCATTATTTTGTTCGGTTAGCGATCTAAAAGTAACCAGTGAGTGAATCAGAGATATGCCCTCTGTATTTCACTCGAAATGTTTGTCGTATGTAAATTGTAATTAAATCAAATTGTAAATATTTTCTTATAACAAACGTAGTGCGTTTTATTCAAGATTTATTTTATGCAATCACATTCTAAATTACGTGTTCATTTATATAAATGCTTAGATAAATTAAACTACAATTAACTGTTCAAAATTAACTTTTTTAAAGAGCTTTAATTAATAAATTTAAACTATCAATTTAATTTTCAAAAGCTTCCTTCAGATAGCAATCACACGCCCATTAAAATAATAAGAATATGTATCGAATCTCTTATTTATAAAGTTAAGAATAAAATTTCATGCGATGCTGTTGTGTGTTAGATAAGGGAGAAAAGATGCTTAACGATCGCCTTTGAAACGTTTTTCGTACCAATATGTAGATGCATTGCATCATCGCATCCTCTGCGTATATGTTCACGCGGTTGCTGGTAATTACTCACGTCACGTATCCGCATTGCTGGCCACGGATACCATTTTTTATACTATCAAGAGGTGCCAACAGCCCGCGCAGTCCGCCATCCAGCCCGTAATATCAGCCGACGCTTTTTATTAACGCCGAGAAGAAGAGAGACCGTGTATCGATCCAATAAACGCCGTCACGTCGGATCGGGTGAGAACAATCGCTACAGAGGATAAAATTCTCCGGTTGATCTGACCGCGAGTGGGAATGGCACGTCACGTACTGGCGATCTCTTCTTTCATTAACGTTACGAACGTTTCACGCATCGCTCCTAATCACTGCCCACGAGTACAAGCTATCACGAACATCGTGAAAAGAAACCTGCCATTCCCTCTTTCTCCCATTTACACGCGCGTGTACGCTCTTGTTTCCACGATTCCCGTCGGATTCCCTTAAATCCCGACTGTGTAGTTTCTCGGGTTAATTCATTATCAACTTAACTCATTATTTTTTTATTTTAGAGATCTGTAAAAAGTTTAACATAATGAAAAATATCTTGTTAGACGTATAAGTTATACATGAATTAAATTGAATATTATATCGCGAAATTATAAATGCTTTCCAATGCGTTATATGTATATATTTAGACCGTTTTTGTACATAGATTTTCTTTATCTTATTTCTATCTTAAAACGATAAATCTGTCTTATCAGCATTATTTTATAAGTTACATTTTTATTTCTTTCGTTAAATTTAATATCTTCTATTAAATTTGACGCAATTTTCTAGGCAAAATGAATTGTCGAAAGTATTTTTGATTCATCGTCAGTGGAACTAATTTCATCATACGCTGACATTATTATTTCACGTCCATTATTGTCCACGCGTGTTGCGTAAAAATAGAGAATTTTATCCGCTTCATACTATAAATTTTCAAAAGCCCGATGTCAATCATAGCATCAATTCGATAAATATTGAACTAGGTGGGGTATCAATCAACCATCAATGCGTCTTGTCCTGAGCAGACACGCAAATGGCTGACTGTGAACATATTCTCTCCTTGCGGTGACACCGATATCGCATACGTATTACGCATCGTTTGTCATCATTATCCGTACCGTAATTAAAACTTTCCGACTTATGATGAAGGATTGCGCGACCTGATTTCCATGAAAATAGAATGGTCATTGTAAATATATCATGCTTTGTCCTATATAAAAACGTAACATTGTTCAAAAACTGTCATTTCGACCAACGCGATATGAAATACTCTCCGATCCTGTAAAAGTTCGCCGCAAGAGACTGCATCGTTTGCAGTTATATGAATTAATAAATAAAAACATGAATACTTTTACAAAATAATAAATATTCTATTATACTAAATTATATATTTACTAAATAATGAATAAATTATACAATGATATAAATACATTTACCAAATATATTTATTGTTGATATAGAAATTATATAATAATGAGTCATAAAATAAAAATATAATAATAAAATATATAACAATAAGAAGTAGTAAAAAATACAAAATAATAATATTTTGAAAACCTTGTTCTTGAACTTTTATTCTCCTTGTTACTTTAGATGTTCAGTTATCAGATGAGATAAGTTTTTGCGAATGATATCATCGCGAACTTATATCTTTCAATTATACATTTAGATGCTCTCAACTCTTCCATGAACATTGCTAATTAATATTGACATATGATTTTTTAAAAGAAATAATTAAGAAAAATATATATAGTATACATATATATAATAACTTTACTTGTTTACTCCAAAAGCAACACAACTCAAAAAATTAAGTTTCTCAGAAAAAAGGAAGAACTATGTATTTCAACTTGACAGAAAAGTATTGACTAATTAAACAATATTGTCAAAAATAATTTACTCTTAACATGATCAAATTTTTTAGTTTGTGCCACTTTTGAAGTAAGAGAGCGACTTTATTGAGCAACATGTAATACAAGAAGTAAACAGTGTAAAAGATGAGGCAGTTGCAAATATAAAACAATACACCAGCAAAATTAATATAGGTACATCGCTAATAAATTATTTTATTAAATACGTTTTTGTAGCTAATTCTTTTCAAGTTAATTCGCAAATTGTAAAGATATGATTTTACATAGATAACAATGAGAATGGAAAGAACACGACAAAAATGTGTAATTATAGATTTCCTTTTTTATATAACATTTTGAGCGTAAATTAAATTGCGTGTTTTTATATTTCTGAAATTTTTACGTTAAGAGATTCAATCGTCGGGCACATTTAGTTCCTTTAAGAATGATGGCCGCTGGCAATCGACACATCTAAGTTGGAGTAATATCGTAGATTATACATCAATTTCTCGTAGCTTGCTCAATGGTTCCATGTTCAATGATTCGTGAACCACTATCTGGTCCACGTGACCGCACGTGATCGCTTGCTTAAACTTGCTCTTCGATAATAGTTGAACCAGTTTAGACTGCCGTATTCGTATTTGTGTAAGGAAGTACAACTATAATTCTATAAATTTATGCAAAATAATATTGCATAACTTTTGTAAAAATTTAAATTTCAAAAACATCTTCGAATCTCATATATTTTAATAAAATGTTATATTATTAATATTGTTTTTACATATTTATATATTTATTATAACGATATTAATCTCTATATCGTATGCACGTATAATATTATATTTATCACGTACAAAACCTATTACAATTAATATATACATAGTAGCTATATACATATTTAACTATATCAATAACTGTGCCATATTGTGGTTCTTAATTTTATAAAGCAGTTGTTATATTTGATAAGATATCATACATTATATAAAATGAGGAAAGCATATAGTAATTTCTAATATTTTATGCAAATCAAATCAAATTGTCGGTTTGTTCCGAAGCGATATTACTACAGAAATCCTCGCAGACAGTACGCAAATTACAAATATATTAATATTTTCATATAATAATAATTTTACATTCGTTGACGTATTATCTAAAAATAATTCTATCTAAGAAAAATCTGTCCAATACCGAGAATTGTCCCGAAATTTAGTTAATAACTAACACTGAAATAATTTGTCGCAAATATCTGTTGAACGATGTAAACGAAACAATTTTTGAATTAAACAAGCCATCGGCTTTATTTCATTATTTCGCATGACTCGCACCATTTCATCCCGTGGTTATAATTCCGATAGGAGCTCCTTGTTAGCCTACCCAGATAACACGATAATAAGATCGATCGTTGGGGGCTCTACGGATGCGGGGTACCATCGGATAATGGATCGGACGTATCCGCGAACTCGATCCCCACGTGCGTGGATATAGGGTTGAAGTTCTCCATCCGACGAACGTTAGCCGTGTTCTCCCTGTAGAGACAAAACAATTTTCTCGTCCGCGGTGATCCGTTGCCGCAGTACCCGGGTCAAGTATTTTCATGAATTATATACGGCGAGCGGTCACTCCCTGGGAACCGGAATGGAAAATGTTCGAGATCTCCTCGACGACTCTCGACACGTCGCCTACGTCGTACTGTTCCGCGTGTTACTCTTTCTCACGCAATGAAATCTCACGCTCGACGTATTCTGTCAGTCCGAAAATTTCGAAGAGAACTTGGACAATTTTCCGACAGTCTCGGATATGATTCATTCACGAGAAAGAGGTGACCCAGACAGGTCTCTTCAAAGAACAAGTGAAAATCAAGCATGCGTGTATCAATCGCGAGTGCCAATCTTTATCTCGACTAGGAGAGGGTGGCTTTTATGTTCTTTACCTTTGATACCAGAAGTTCGTGCTATGCAATAGTTCTCTTTCTGTGGACTTTTACATAGAAGTACGCGTCGATGTTATTTAGAAACTGTTAAAGTTAATATCTACACAGCAGTATAATAGAATTTCATCGAGAAATTTCGATTAACATTAAAAGATAACAATGTATATGAAGAGTTGTCTCTCTCTCTCTCTCTCTCTCTCTCTCTCTCTCTCTCTCTCTCTCTTCTTACTTTCGCTATAGAAATGTGTTCCATTTGTATTACTCAATTCCGCAAAGAAATATTATAACAATTTACATTTCACTATTAATATAAATGTACGAATTGAGGTAATATACATATAATCTACTCTAAACAATAAGACAATATAGAAATAGAAAGGTAAAGTTTTATTTAAATTCTAATATTTTTGTGAAATCAAAATTAATCTTTGAAATAAAAAAATATTTCCGTAAATAACGCATTCAACTGTTACTGCGGTTTAATCTGTGGACGAAAAATAATACACCGAGATATTTTTTCAAATGCCAGACAAAAACATCGAAAATGTAATCAATAACAATGCAATTTTATCGAATAGGAACGATTTTCCACTGACATAACGAAGCGAACTGCAAAACTACAGTTGTACCACCCTTGATTGGATCTTTATTCTGCCATTTTTTGCACATGCAATCGTAAATGCAGGTATATAAATTCTATCCATGCCAACTCTGTGGAAAATCATTTCTTTGACACAACTGTAAAACAAATCATTCGCATAACTTAAAATAATACGGAGTAAACCGAATATAATTTCAATATTTATAAAAAATATTTTAACGTTAAAAAATGATTTTTAATGTAATACACTTAAAAACATTGAAATAAAAATGTGCTAGGAAATTAAACTCTGTCGTGTATTTATCTTGAAATATTGTAAAAGCGCGAGATGTAGCAGCGGACCGCAGTATAACCGCATGCGGTGTCCAATTCTTTTTTTTTATAGAACAAAATTTATTTCTTTAACTTCTGAGTCAAAAGTAACGAGATGGGAGCAGAATTCATTTTCTAACGACCAAAAACGCGCAATCGAGGCAAACGTCATGTACACACGTTCTTGCATGTACACACACGTACACATACATGTATTTCTTCCGCTTTTGCTTCCAGTCGGCGGCTTAGCCGGAAATAAGCAATCGCGACGATGCCTTTGCGCAGTTCCGTTCGCCGCAAAGACCATGACCGATTTCGAAGGACGAATTGTGAATTCCCGGGAGAAGGAATTCTTGCAGGAGACGATGAGAGTACAATTTTTATGTCGGATTCGCACGGAGGCCAGGTTTTGTCTTTTTTTCTTCAGGTCGTCCAGTTAACATAAAAATTCGATGTCTCGATGCTTCATTAGGAAAAATCATCCGCCGTTGCCGGCGTTGTGGGCCTTATGAGCGCGCGTTATCGGTGTGCAGATCCACGACCCGTGAAATTACGACGGGGGCGTCCGGTATGCCGGCGCGCACCTTGTAATTTTACGACTCGCGGGCCACTTAACATCGGGACCGTATATTTCCCATAAAGCGCTTTCTCGGACGTTCCTCGCAGTGCGAAGCCGGACGGATCGCGACTTCTCACTCGAGGTAAACCCTCGTCTGTCCGCAGGTAAACGATTACCCGCGGCCCCGGTTTCTCGCGAGGGAACAGGGCCCGGTGCGAAGCCCCCGCCGTCGCGGTATCTCCTTTACGAATCTCGACAAAATGCGTCGTGTCGGCTTGTCGGCGCTTATTACGCCACGTGACGAAATGACAGTGCTCACAGCAAACACAAAGAGGCATTCGTCCCGGCCGTGTGAGTCGTGTAATCGCGTACAGGCCGGTTCCATACCCAGAAGGCACGGAAAATTTCACGCGTACGGCTGACGGGATGGTTTTTACATTGTAAGCTCGTACAAGTGTGCATATATGTATATTATATATATATGTGTGTGTGTGTGTGTGTGTGTAATACGAATGAGCAGATCATGCGCTGTGGAATATCCGAGGGGTTATCAGGATGGTTGCTTCCAGCCGGCATTCTCCACGCGTATCAACATATTAATAGAAAGGATACGATCAACATATTTTTTTGTATAACAAAACCAGCAAAATTAATATGTAATAATAATGAAAAAGGAAATGTTATTATTATGTCGTAAAATTAAATCATGGTTATCTTTTGTCTTTATCTTTGTCATTTGAGTTTAATGTATCAGTTATTTTTTATTACTTAAGTTCGAAGTTTCGCTTTACTATAACGCTACAGTGTATAAAAACTATAAAGTTCCTGAAATCGTCACTTTTCCATCGCCTAGTTTGCATACTTTTTTAATCTTACATACTTATTACATTAATATCTAAATATAATAGTACGTCGTAAGATTTTATTTTATGGCTAAATTAATAATTTTCTTTAGCGTAAGCAAATATAAAGGACTAGTTTTTCTTCCTTAGTATACTTTATATTTTATATTTTTTGCAAATAAAAAAGAAAGGCCTTTCTTTTATATACGCTTACGCCAAGTAAACCGCTAAGCAGCATAAACTTATCGGCATCGCACCGTGCGACGAGTACAAGTAAACCCCTTTTTATATTTATATTTTTTACGTTAATAATAAGTGAGGCGCGAGAACGTTTTTATTTTTAACCGGCAAAGACAACGGGTGAGTTTCCCCTTTTTTATATATATACACACACATATATATATATATATATATATAAGGTAATCCGACTCTTTATGGCCTAGTACCCAATATGCCCTACTCGCTGTTTGTGGATAATTACATGGTGAATTCAACAGATAGTAAGTAATGCAGGTTGTTCGTTTGACATTATTGCATCAGTTTATATTGCTCGGTTTGTTCATTTTGTTACTGTTATTAAAGTAAAACGCACGTCGTGGCGATACAATATTTGTAGATAAGTAATTGCTTTTTTCAATTATCAAGAGGATGGTTATTAATTTCCATAGTTCATTTTATTGTAGCTCTGTATTTATACTTTACGACATTGTATTTAATTTATATTTTCATAACGTTTGTTTACAACTAAAGAGAGGAAATTGTAATGTAGAATCAATATAATCAACCTACAGGCACATTGAGTGTACACACATCGATTGTAACGTACTTTTGTTATTCTAGACCGCGGATTCTAATTTACCTGCTAAACATTGTGGAAATAAATAGATAAGTAGATAAGTTAATTGTTTGGAAAATAGTTTTTGTGTTCTTACATATAAACGTGTCAACAGGTTAATAGATTTATAATCTTATGATAGTAACATTGTGGATTACTTTATTTTTCATTTTTTAAACGTTTCTTATAAAAGAAAGTTGGAAAAATGGAAAATGAAGTGATCCATTTTTATCCATTGTTATTCAGGTCATATTAGATACCCAATATGACCTGAATGTTTTATACTTTTTCTTAAAATCTTCACTGCACCCATGTAAATATTTGCAAATATTGAAAATTATATTTTTATATTTTTTTATGTTTAAAAATATTTTCCCTTTTGAATATAACCATCAACTTTATAATTCTAGACTCGGTAAGTAAAAACTTAGAAAAAAATCACAAAGCTGATAAGTCGTATATGATACGCTTACCTTGTATAAAATATCCAACTGAAAAACCTTCGTTCATCTTACACTCATGTTACACGCACAGCGCAAAATATCGTTCCGGCGATTAAGAGAACGTTAAGGTCGACGTTACGGGCGGCTGAGAGACTCGTGCACCGATATTCGGGATGATGGATCGATACGGTGCCAACTGCGGTAATTTCTCTGAGGAGAAGCTAAACGAGATATGAACGACACGATTAATTCCCTCGAACGATCTTTTTCGGCGCTGTTAACGGTTATCTGATTGGCTCACGCAGCACCCGACGCTACGGGTAGGTGCAACGTAACGAGCTACAGCGATCATCTTTTTTTACCGGCAGCGGCACCACGGCGTGGTGCATTCTTTTTGTGCGACGCGCGAACTCGGCTGGCAAGACCGGCTGGCCGGTTATTACCGCAGAAGAAAGCGTGTTGAGCGCAAAATAATGTTCGCACGGATCTACAAAACGAACGTTTAATTAATAAACCACACTCTATGGGTGCAATCTTCAACGTTACCAGGCTTGAACGTTTCAACAAAACTGTTGCGATCGAGATTGAAGGTGTTGAGCTTCAATTATAAGCCCTAGCGTAGTTGTAAGTGGCTGTAGTTGAAAATTTCTGTGCAGCACAGATCATCCCAGCAATATTGCAGCAACACTCCAGTAATATTGCAGTAGCATCGCAAACGTTGCAACAATGTGGCTGCAAGTGATGTATGGATAAGGATTCATCGATTACAGTCTAATATATGAAGAGAATATTTGACTATGTTCGATCAATTCTTACAGCTACGATCACTTATAACTATCCGATTGTAGAGTGGGTTTTAAACACACATTTTTTTTTACATCTTTTCGCACATACGACAGAATTCTATCTAATCGTAACATCCTAACATCGCCTGTATCCATGAATATTAATAATAAAAAAAAATAGCATTATTCTTACGCAGATACGTTGTCGTTTGTATCGCACGTGATATTTGTAGGTTGCGTGGATGAAATATTGCGCGAGCGGTTTAGCACGTATGTCGCGTTCAAACATTTTATGCATTCATAACGACGTAGGCAATTACCTTCAAGTCGCCGGCGTGATAAGTACCAGGCTGAAAACATAAATCGTGACTCGTGACACGCGCCGCAGCCTTCTAGTGGCGTGACGCGCATCATGTGGGTACCCATCTAATATCAAAGTACGCACG
Source organism: Trachymyrmex septentrionalis (assembly GCF_001594115.1). NCBI lineage: Eukaryota > Metazoa > Arthropoda > Insecta > Hymenoptera > Formicidae > Trachymyrmex > Trachymyrmex septentrionalis. Next base: position 1,237,640 of record NW_017306059.1, on the reverse strand, counting down.
ACCGTGACGAATCCCAGATTACCTTTCGGGGATAACAATACGGGCGGCGGTATGTAGAAAGCGGAACCGTGGTGTTAATTTCCTGTTGCGGAGCCAAACAAGCCAACAGGGTGAAACAAAGGCTCATGGGGGATCTTTGCTATGCCTGTCTGCTTTCATCCCTCGAATCGCGTCTTCTGTCAAAGATGAAATGGGTACCTGTCGTTCGTGTGCAAAAAGCAATCGTAGCGTTCAGAAATTGCCGCAATCATTCTCTCATAATGACGCGTTAAATTAAGTAAAGTTGAAATAGGGAAGACAACAGTATCGAAAGGTGTCGAGAATTGAATTAGACAGAGAAATAGCCTGTCAGATAAAAGACGTACGTAAATGCGACAAAATTATAATATATGATAAATGGCTTGAAAATTTATTTAATCACGATAGAGTGGAATCACGTTTACTTCTTTGATGTAATTATTGCGAGCTGGCATTATTTGTCATTATTTTGATATCAAAATGATATTTATCGCCGTGTATGTTGATGTCAAGATGTAATAACAAGAAATAATGTCAACTTGTTACCCGGGTATATTAAAGAATGAAAATTTATGTTTTAGAGAAAGAGATTGTTTGTTTTTCAAAAATAAATTACAATTGTGAATGTGAATCGGTTTTGTTAATTAGAGACGTAAACATATTTAATATTGCTAGAAACACGATTTTTAGAAATCGATTTTTAGAAATAAAACCGCGCAAAGAAATAAGACAAATAATAATTAAAATTTCGTCTTGGAGAACATTAATTTGCAATAAACGTATATTAATTTTTTACTTGTTATCTTTATAATTAATTCCTTAAATAATCGCAAGTCTATAATGAAAATATAAATTTTAATTTTATCACCGAAAATGATCACACATATACTTACAAATGCAGCGAAGTTACAAACAAAATCCTGAAGAAAGTGAACCACTAATAAGATATTAAAAAAATATTCAAGATGATAACGTCTATTAAACATATATTTCTAGCAGCAGACGAATTGTATAGTCAAATATTTTAATTTTCTTTTGTTCTCCTCAAAGTTTAATTAACTTGTGAAAATTTGCGTTAAAAAAGTTACGTCGTTGAACAAAATGCGTTTTTGGAAATATAGTTAAATTTGCAGAGCTATGGAACATCGTTGAATTTTAATATATAATACAGAATACATAATTCTGTATTAATCGGTCTAATGTAACTAACTCTACAAGTATTTCCTTCTTTAACATACAACTTATTCGATGTTATTTTTATTTAATTAATTTTTAAATTGTTAGAACATCGATCTCTTTTCTCTTCCAGAAAATGTTTAATTCTCCAAATTGTAAGCAAATTTTTATTGTTACATTTATTTCTTTTCCAAATTGAAAAATGAGAATATTTGATGTAATATTGCTTTCCAATTTCCAATGAAAATTAGTGAATAAGTAATTTTACTCGCTTGTTCAATTTTATTTCCTCTTTTATATTTTCTCTGCATCAAAACGGAAAAGATCCCAATATTTTCATTTCGATGTTAAGAATTCGTTAAAAATTATTTTCTCGCGCATGTTATATAATACATATGTACTGTGTGTTTCATGTAAGAAACTGTTCTTGCAAACTATAGGCAAGTTCTCTATTGAGAGGAACCAATTTTACAAAATAAAAAAACCACACGGTTCTATTTCTGCGACGAAATTTCGTGCTCTTAGATGCCTAGGATTAAGAAGACAGAATACTCGGATTTTGTTGTTAAAGAGCGTTGGTCACGAGACGAACGAAGCAGTCCGCCAAGGTGGACATTAAACAAACATCCTCCCCCGTGATGCGGATACGCAAACTGGAGCAGCAATAAGATACGTCGAGTAAAGTACGTGTCTGCAGCGTGTAACGAGTGCAGCTACCCGGTGCGGCACGAAACGAATGCAATTGCGAGCATCGGCGAGGATATAAGCATGATGACCACGTTCGCGCCGTGGAGCTCCGTCTAAAGTTCCTATTATCACTCACGTCGCTGCGGCATGGTCGATATAAATCGGGCAGGAGGAATAGGAACGGAGCACTCCCTTTGCTGGCGCGTTCTTCACGCTTTAATGCCTGGGAAAGTGTTGCGAACGAACGTAGACCGAAAAGTGGAACGGATTCGTACGATGCCGAGGCAATGAAAGCGGGGAAATATGAAAGGGGATTTATACCGAGATATAGACTATTCCATGAAAACGATTCAAAGTGGATAGTGGTGGGACATTACGGAGATATAGAATAGTCTGCATTATTCTTATGACGTGGAGCAAGATAACGGAGATGCGCTGTCATTGTATTCCTTTCAAAGAATGAAACTTTTATTGTATTTACTGTTTAGTTTTTACTGTTGTAATATTTTTTTCACTTTTTTTTTAAATATTCACGTGCCCACTTAAACATAAAATTTAAGTTTGACTTATCGAAGATTTTAGCTAATGCCAAAATATCAGACGACTAAGTATGCGAAAACACTGGCTCGTGTCTCATTTTTTTTTCATCTTTCTTCCTTTGAAGTAAATTGTTTCAATTAGGAAAATTTGTAAATAACATTTCTCTCTCAAAGTCTTCCATATATTTCCTCTAGGCTCTTTAATTTCTCCTCAAAGAATCGCTTTGTGTATCTAACAGTCTCAGTTTATTCTCCGTTTTGTGCTCACAGAACGATTGCTGATCTTAAAGAAATTTTGTTTCCACTTTTAAATCAATTTTTCTTTATACGACGGAATAATGTGCTCGAGTATATTTAGTAACTGTCCGAAATTCAATAAAGGATAGTGATTCTTGGAAATGCAGTGTAAACTAAATAAATAATAGTAGTTTTTTTTTTCTCTAGAATTCAGAATAAAGAATATTATATTTACACAATTCCAAAAATTTGATTATAAAATTGCACTTAATACAGCTATGACTCTGTTCATATAGAAAATTGGATAGCAGATATCGGACGTACCGTATTAGATGTTCGATTATTCAGAATATTGCATCGATGTGAGATACTTTCTTGGCACGGACGAATATCGGTCCAAAACTTTCCGAGGTCATATTCTCGAAAGAGAAGATTAGATAGTTACATATGACGACGTTTAATTAAATAGGTTTTGATGGATTTTTAAAAGTCAATATCTTCTTTATTAAATCAGTTTTTTTAAGGAAACATTTATGTTCGTGTTTATCATTTATGTTGAATTGACAAAGTAATTATGTTACAGAGTAATTACATGAAATAAAAATCAGCGAGGCAAAAAAGATTGAAAACTGATAAGTCGTTAAAGAAATATAACGATGGTTATATTTCCCGATGAGCGATTATGATATTGGCGATTTATGTAATCTGCTTATGCAACTTGTTTCCACGATTTATGTAATCTTTTTCCGATAAAGAAGCATTCACGAGAACTGATATTCTTTTTTAGTTTATTTCTTGTAAAATATAAGAGAATTATTTAGTTTGTATTATTTAATTTATTAT
>NW_017306059.1:1233568-1234040 GCF_001594115.1 Trachymyrmex septentrionalis | reverse complement strand
TATATATATATATATACACATACAACAATCATATACATACAACAAATAATCATAAAATAATCTTCAATAATTATTTGGTTGTTTTTCAATGTTTTCAATTCACAGATCTTCTAACTTTATTGTAAATAAATATATTGTATATAAATATCTCGGTCTTTTTCTTACAAATATTTCGCGAATCAATAGTTAGTCACAAAAACATATAGCGCAAATTATTCTCTGAGAGTCTCCTTTCACGTTTCTCTTAAAAGGCTGTCGGAACACATAAATTGCATGATTGCCAATAGTTTGTAATCTAAGCTTCACGTGAACCATGAAAAAAAATCGTTGGCTGCAGGAATCACGGATGCAATTTCATTTCGAGCGGAAAGATCAGTTCTATCTGTAGTCGTTTGTCAGTGGAAAATGTTGGTTCGTTGATACGTCCTATATATATTTCAAACCGTATATGTTGTACAGATGAGCAATATAG
>NW_017306059.1:1227947-1233468 GCF_001594115.1 Trachymyrmex septentrionalis | reverse complement strand
AGTCGTTTGTCAGTGGAAAATGTTGGTTCGTTGATACGTCCTATATATTTCAAACCGTATATGTTGTACAGATGAGCAATATAGATCGCAATCGGAAATCCAAGTTAACATCTGTCGCCCATCCACTAACTATTAAATTTCCTTGTACTTTGTAGTACCATCAATCGTTAGAAACTTCTTTATCGAGCGTTTCGCGCACGAGTGAGTTGTCGCGTGTCCGGAAATCGTCAAGAAATCCCCAATTGGCTTCCATCACCAACGAGAAAGCATCATACACATACTCATATGTACACGTATATACGAGATTTTTAGTCAGTTTGGCGACTCTTGGCTACTTGCCCGCACACGATGAGAGCAATATTGTCACGAGGTTTTCCTGGAGAAAAACTTTTTAATCTCTTGGGTGAGCGGATGAGCAGATGCTTTACGCGCGGTGACGACTCTCGACGTGACGTGCCGCATTAAAGAGAGAAAACGTGGATAGCTATCTCCACGTTTCCATAGAAATTCTCTTAGAGATTTCTGCACGAGTATCCGCTCCTTATGTTTGCCGCATTTCACTATCGCAACGCCCGAAACGTCACATCGCGACGAAATGTCACGTCGTACGAAACGTCAAATAACGGCGCAACTCGTCGTTTACGAAGCCCATATCGCCATCCTCTCACCGTCGAGAAATGGTGTGTGGTGCAAACGCGGTCGGAACGAACAATGTAAGTTACAATTGCGTCGCAATTGCGCCGCGGGAGAGAACGTGTTCGTCGCCTGACCTCACGACGAGACGTCGGGGCTCAAGAAGACGCTGATGGAAACACGTACGGGCTCGATACGAGAATCTACACGAGCGCTTAGACGCGTTTGAAAAACGCGGCAATATCGTCCACTCTTTCTCTCTCTCTCTCTCTCTCTTGCTTTCTTTTTCTTTACTGCCGTGGCTTTTTACCTTGCTCTCGGCGTTTTGCCGAGAACGCGGCAGCGTTCGCGCTTCAACGTTGAAACGATAGGGAACTTTTTTAATCTTCAGAGCGCGAACGAGCAGATGCTTTCACGACGATGGTTTCCCGGCTTGACACGCCGTGTTAAGAGCCACCGTCGCCCACCAAGGGGATGGGAGAAACGCTCGCCCTCGGCGCCGCCGCCCCTCAGGATTCCGGCGGGCCGTGGACGTAGGAATGACGTGTCGGTAGAGATTTCGTTCCGGATGCCAGGAAGCGCGCTACAGCAGCAACCCAAGAGAAGGTTGAATAACTGGGGGAGGCTCCGCGAAGCGCGCATTTACGTTCGCCAAGTATATAGCCCGCAAGACCATAACTAGATACAGGATATTCCGGAGGGTCCACGTCGAGCGTGAAAATATCATTTTTAATGCCCCGTCGGAAGCGCGTTTACAACCGTGACGTTTATCCTCTCTTTTCTCAACAAAGTTCGCTTCTATTCGGTCGTTAGCGTTTCAAATCGCTCTCTCAGTGTTGGATAATAATGCATTAATATTTTTTTCGCCACTTCAATAAACCGACTCATCAGGGGACTTGATAAGCTGACGCTAGGGGACTTAAGTCATGAATTTGCAAATATATGTAACTGTGATTGATTGATTCGATGAGGTATATTGGAAGAATTTTGGATAGTATTTTGATATCTCAAATTTTTTATTTACTCTTAAATATAATATTCACTTGTTTATAAATGAAAGAGCTGAGTGTGTTGTTTCTTGTTGAATTTAGAAATATCATTGTTTAACAGGAATTTCGTATTTTTATTAAATTCATCAAATGATTAACGTGTGAGATCGAATTGTTCAGCCCTAACAGGACAATCAAGTGAAGCCTTGGTAACGAGGTAACGAGAGAAATAAAATTAACGGTGCAAAAAAATGGCGGTCGTTGTGGGAGATCATTTTACACATGGTTACTTCTCGTGGTGACATCCCTATGCGTGATCGCGACTACCGACGTAATATAGTAATTCGAGATTATGTGCGGCGTCGGCATCGTTTTATCGCGTTAATGCGTCCTTTCATTGGCCTTGTCATGATAATGCATTATATACAAACCTCGAGCTCAAAGTTCTTCTCTGAGGAAAACCGCAGTTTACGATTCGAATTAGACACGAATGACAGGATCAAGAGTAACGGATCAGGTTACTACAGTTTCATTCTAGATGTTCCACTTTCTCGTAGTATCCAGCCTCGTCGGATTCAACCTTTGCAAAATGATTGATGATGAGTCATTGTAAAGTCACTTTAACATCTTAACTTTTTCGTTATCCTCGCGAGGAGATCCGTCCGATTCTTTTCTCGTTCCATCTTTCTTCATGATGTTCTCCATGATGTACTCTCTTATGTACTTCCTTCTCTCTATCTCCGTCTCTTTCCTCTGACGTCATCCCAAACTTCCAGAGGGATGCTGGTGGGCCTATCCGACCGCAGGATAGAGAACCACGCACGGTCAGCCAGTTACCGTGGTAACGCGATACAGGAGCTAAATTCCGTATGTACTCGGGGACTAAGTGCACTTCTAACCGAAATTTCACGGCCTAAGCAAACGTTATACCGACGCTTAAACGAGATTTCGTATTAATGTTTAAAGCGATATACAGACCGGCCGTTGTGCAGATTGCAATCAGTGAGGGATAGCCATGGTATATATAACTACGGTTTCAGTTTATTGTTTGAAATGCTCAAATGTCTATTAACGGTTAGACGCAGATTTCCAATGATATTTGTAACGACAAGACCGAAAAAACCAAATATTCGTGTATTGTCCTTTTCATTTATCATTAGATATATTTTATTATCGATATTTCGCTTATTGTTTATTGAAAGTGAATAATGAAATAACTGGATACACATACAGTTGACTCGAGGTTAGCGATAAATTATTTTCTATCTGCAAAGTACGCAATTGACAATCTTGTCCCATTTTAGCTTTTGTTCTCTCTAAAATACGAAATCAATTTTATACTTTTAATTAAATTATGAACTTTACAAGCGGCAAATAAACAATGTACATGTATAAATATTGTTTACCTATATATATTTACAGCATAGATGATAGCATAGATGACAAAACGTTTTTACAATTATAAATCATAAACAAAATGCCAGATCAAAGGTAGAAATCATTTCTTTTTAATTAAAAACATCCGTTACACGATACTTTGAAACGTTATTTTCCTGCATTTCGATTATACTAAATCTCAGTGAAAAAAAAAAAAAGAAATTTATTTAAATTTATTATAATACGTGAAACTTATATAATCGAAGATTAAGTTATCTGAATATGTCATGTGTGATTTCTTCTTCAAATAAATAATGATCTTCTTTTTCAAATAAATAATTATTAATGATATGAAAAGGCTATGAAAAGCAAACCGCGCAATTATTATTTATATATGATTTATAATATATTTAAGTATTATATATTTATTCTATTCTACATAATATCTTCTCTAAACTCTCACGAACGTTTCAGCCTTAATTTTAACATCAACAGCGTTGACAATTTAAATTTTCTTCTTTTTTTTTGCACGAGATAGAACATATAGAAGCATCTCTGCATCTTGTCATAATGTCTTGCAATAGCCTGCAAGCTGATCCACCGGATTCGCGGGAAAGCCTGCGAACTGCATAGCGACAGGCACTCTCGGCATCTAAGAGCACGTGAACATTTTCTTCTTATGTGCAAATATACTGCGTGTACATCCGTACACATACGTTTCTACTTACATTAAATGTGAAATCTCGGTTTCGTGCGCCACCCGGTGTGAAACTTCTCTCGGCGTGTATACATATCTGATCACGCGCCAGTAGCAATTGATGGATTTTACGTAGGTATCTTTTTTCCGTAACTCGCTTAACGTGAGTGCCAATAAAACACCCGACAACGAGATGGATCGCAAATACAAAAGATATCGACGAGTCATCCTTTAATCAGAACGCGTATTATTGAACTATTTATTGAAGCATCGAGACTATTGTCGTAAATTCTAATACATGTTCCCGTAGTTGATGTAGCGAAACGATTAAAAAAAACTTATATCTCATGCAACATTATATACACGTAAACCTGCGATCTCGACATATAACAGTTTCTCACAATCTCTGTTAATGAAACTGCGTCTCTGAAAACGCCATGTTAGGTGCTCGAGTTTTGCGAGGTCATTTAGACAGGTTGGATGTTAAAACTTAAATAAGTGAATCATTATATGGGGACACCGTTAAGAGAGGAGTTCTAATTTTCAGGCGGTTCGTTTCCAACCCGAGAGCACCATGCGGGGTTTTTTATAACATTATTAAAGAAAAAAAGAGATGTGCGAGGCAACGAAACTTTCAGCGGCCTTTTGCTCATCTTTGGAGTAAGTGGTACTTTAAAAATTAACCGAGAATATTATATAGTTTTTATACAACCATGGCATCTTGGTCGTATCACGTTTTACACTTTACGAACCAGCGAGCGGAAAGCTTCTATCCTTCTATCTTGCATTTACACGATATATACGGCAAAGCTCTGGTGGAAAATGACAACGTGTCTGTAGACGATGATATAGTTATTTTATGCAATTAATAGAAAATAATTGATGTTCAAGCAATTATTGTTAATTTCATTTTATGTTGATTTTTATAATTCATGAAATCATAATCTTTTTCTTTATTTGAACTTTATATGTGGCTGGTTACAAACACACGAGATAAAATAAAAATAATCAGATTTTGTAGATGGTGTGTAGAGAGAAGAGGAGGATTATTAATGATATTAATAAATGAAAAAACAAGAGAAAATGTCAAGAATAAAAATAAATATAACATAAAAAATATAATTATATATATCTTCATGTCTTTATTATAGCTTATGATTTAACTTGCATTATTAACGCTACATCCAAAAATATACTCTTGACAAAATGTAACAAGAGCATATCGTAATGCTGTAAATGTTTTCGAGATAATGAGTTGCGTGTACGACGCTGCCGGTCGTTTTTATGTAAATTTGACGTAGCACAAATTACACGTTATTTATATATATTTTAAATTTTGTACTTTCGCGGACTTAAACCATGTTTTTATTTAAAATTGCAATTGGAATAATCACGGGAAAACATTACCTACGACAAACTGTTTTACATTAATGAAAGTTTCAAAAAAAGAGAGAGGAAGTGTGTGTGTGTGTGTGTGTGTGTGTGTGTGTTTTTTTTTAGAGAGAGAGAGAGAGAGAGAGAGAGAGAGAGAGAGAAGAAGAAGAAGAGGAGAAAGTTTTTCTTTTTCGTTTCTCAACCTCATTCGCCAGACGGTTAATTTGTTTCGAAATATCAACGTCGAGCTCGATTCAACACGGTATAGAAGCGTGCGGCGCAAAGACGGTGAAATTATCTTGCGACCGCTACAATCGAAGGCAAAGAACGACCGCTGTATGTAATGAAATATTGTATTTCTGGAAGATAACTCCGCCGGAAATGCTTGCACGGCTAAACTTAACCAACGAATTTCTCGGCGCGCAGGCTGTGGCCGAATTGCATCGCGACG
>NW_017306059.1:1219247-1227847 GCF_001594115.1 Trachymyrmex septentrionalis | reverse complement strand
ATATATATATATATATATATATATATATACAGCATTTTGTTTTGCTTTCATGTATATATAAATAATATTCTTAAAACATTCCTGAATTTACGCTAATAATTCAATAATTAAAAAATTCTCACAGATAAATTTTTAACTCTTACGTTATTAGAAAGAATTGAATTCCCATTTTGAATCTTTATTTAAAACTAGGTCACAATTAAGTAATTAATTGTCGATAAGCGAGATATTCTGAAAATTATTTGATTTAAAGTTTTTTGAGAAAGATTTATTTAACTATAAAGTTCCTTTTTTCCTACAGCAATTCCAAATTAATGACTTAAATTGTTGACGGTATCCATTAAAACATTTTCAAACTTTTTAAAATAAAGTTCTGTTAAAGTATACACGTGCTCTTTTAAATGATGATTGTTTTGTAAACTGTTTTATGAAATTAATGGATTAATTAAAAACATTAATTTCTGTATCTAATATACGTATAAATTTGTGTGTAAATTTGTACATAGTATAAATATTTTACGAAATAGAATCGAAGAACTGGGCAAATTTTAAAATAATAGTTTTATCTTTAATTAAAATAACGAGAAATAGTAGACAATACAACATAATAGCGCGCAAATATTAGATATATATATATATATATATATACCCATGTATTACATTACATCGTACATATAAGAGCTTGTTCGAGGATACGTATTCATCCTTTCAATGGCCCAGATATCTATCTGCAGAGAGCGATAGAGGACACTGAGACTACGACATCCTGCACATTACGAACTTCCGCGAGTCAACTTCCACTAGGTCGGAACAACGGCACATAATTCCTCGGCAGCGAGTAATTACTTCGGCGGGAAATTTCCGTCTCTAACGATGAATTGATGATACCCGCACAATCTAATTAGCATTACTTCTTTCCCTTGGATTTCGCGGTAGACTTAACGCGTTAACTTTTTGCACAAGAAAGGAAATATGTGCATTGAACAATGCGAAGACAAGCAAAAGATCTTGTCCTGGAAAGCCTTAGTATTATCCTGGAAGCTCCAAATCAAATGGATGTGACGCAAATAAAAATATGAAAAATGAAGAAATACTATATATACCAGAGACGAGATGAGAGGAAATTTATTTTTAATTTTAAAAATAAAAGTTTATTTTTTTGTATTTATGAGTTACTGTAAAGTACGCGAATGTTTTTTTAATATTACAAATATTTCTTTTACTCCTTGTTACTTCATTGGCAAGTAAAATTGTATACATTTACTTTTAAATTAAATAAAAACAGAGAAAATGAAATATTGCAAAGTGACTTGTTCAGTTTGATAAATAAGTTATTATTATTATTATTAGGCGTTAGGAACTCGAAAGCTCATTGCCGCAAATACCAAATCCCGCCACTGTTCCCGTGATAAATAAGTTAACAGGAATAAAAATATTTGATATATAAAATATAGTTGATGAATACTATAAGATAACGATATTCTGTGGACAACTATCGAATCTGTTGAAATATTTCTTTTAAGGTTTCTAACGTAAATACGAACATCATAATTAAACAGCAAGTGAATCGATATCTACGTAGATGTTCCTGCTCTGAACTTTACATGAAAGTATCTAATTCGGTAGCCATTAACCTGTCTGGCGCACAGGGAACAAAGTAAACTTCGGTCTGTGATTGCACCCCGTTTAGTGTGCTCGTGCACCTTAACGTTAGGCTGCGCAAACTCGGTGTTTAGTACGAGAGCTAATTTGGCATTGACCAGTTACGCTTTGGCGCCGGTAGACTTACCAATGTTTATGTTGCTGTTGGTTCCGGACTGCTTACTGACAATATTACACTAACCGGAAATAGTGGCGACATTAGTCGTTCCTGAAATACTATGCGCTCACAATTTCCGTAACTTAGTTTGACCTGCTTTCTTTTCTCGTTAATGCAAAAAATAAAAATCTGCTCTCGAAAAATAAGGAAATTATTTAGCTGCAAATAATGAAGTAGTCAAGTCAATATTTTAACCACAAAATTTAGAAAAAAGTTATTAATAATTATGTTTTTTCTTATAATTTCTATGAATGATATGTATTTTTGAAAAAATGTAATTTTATTTGATTTTTGTTGCATTTATCTTTTTAATTACGTTTTAATAAAACTTTATATATATATATATATTTCTTTAATTTGATTAAATTCAGATCAAATAATAAATAAAAATGTTTACTAGAAATTGATTTATTTAACTATTTGAAAATATTATATACAGCTTTTAGTTTTGTTATCAACAGTTTTGTTTTATAATTTTAATTATAATCTTTTTTCTTCGGATTTATAAAATTTTTTTTATAACAGATATGAAAGTTAATATATAAAATATGATAAAAATAAAATATAGAGGGGAGAAGATCTTTTTTAATAATCGAATGAAAAATTTTTTATAACGCTTATATTGGTATACTGACCGTCTTTTCGCAGTCATAAAGGAATGCAATTTCATGAAACTTTAAAAGCACATACGCTATAAGATGTAATAACTTATAATTGAACCATCATCGTGCAGCAACTCTCAAGCCATCGTTTAATATGAGATTATATCCCGTATGTCTTACAGTCGAGATTCTCGTTAGCCTACGTCTTAAATGGAAAGAAAAATATATATGTTTGTCGCGTATTGCATGTTTGTATCATATACACGCACGTAAAATGAACTTGTATACATACATATTTTGTGTGTATACATCTAATTTGATAGTTATTTACCATATCGTATCATTAATTATTAAAAGGACTGTGCTAATGAGTGGTATAATGATTTCAATTATCAACTCGAAATTATGCAACTATTATCATCCACAAATTCTACATATTATAATATTATCATTCATTATTCTATCAATCGAATGCATCCCACATTAATTAACGATGCTACTCCTAAAACACACCACGCGACAAATGTGAAATTAACTCATATGATAAAAGATTCATTGAAGATGATTAATGGGGATGTTTTAGTCCTATATATATGCTGAAATATTTATAGGTAATTTACGCAAATTCGTTTGTTCGCCTAGTAGGAGGCCTGTTTTATCGGACGATATAAGAACAGCACGAAGCTACTTAATTCGACCCGCTCTGCCATTATCTGGTACGAGACCGTCGCTTTGTCATGTGTATCACGCAATCATCTCCGTCTTTGACACTGAGGAACCTTTTACGGTATACACTTTTCCTCGTTACAGCGATCTGCATGCTAACTCGTTCGTGTCCTCTTTGTCTCGCGTTATCTCGTATCTACAATATAAAAAGTAAAATATAATAGCGGCAATGGAACAGGTAGAGAGAGAGAGAGAGAGAGAGAGAGAGAGAGAGAGAGAGAGAGAGAGAGTGTGTATAGAAGCACAAGACTTTTGATGTTTTACAAGCAACTTGCTAATTCAGCAGTACGCTACCCATTTTTATAACGCCGTCGCTGATCTACCCCTTTTCGCCTCCTGCCTCCCGAGGCGCACGTAGTAATTAAACGTTGTATCGCCGACAAAGGACTTGGTAAAAGGGCTGGGGACCCTGATCCATGGCACGGGGCTTCCGACAAAGAGACCAGAAACCGTTTGCCAGATCGTCCTGTTGTCCTTCTGGCAATGGAGTCAGCCGACCTTAGGAGCAAACACAAAAGAGTGCGTTTCGCGACCGCCCGGTTAACTTATCTTGTCTGTCGTTTCACCCTGTCTGCCTGCCTCACGTGCCCATGGCGATGAACCGAGCGGGATTCAATATGAAATCTGTCCCAGACCTGGACCGTGCGCCCGCTACATGTCATTCCCGTTTTACCCTGTTGTTCCTGCCGATCAACAACGGCCGAATCCATCCGTATCGCTATGGAACTATCCCCTGATGCTGTTTTAACAGCTCTGTTCGATGCTACATGCAGTTTCCCGACTGCATCTATACGAAATCGATCTGTGTGTGAATTTCTAAAAACAGTTGCGCACTGCTGATTTCTTTTATTTTTTTTTATCTTGAAATCCAGGATAAATCTATTTTTCCAACCGTTGCCCGAATTTACATAGTTGGTTGCAAAATCATAAAATTTATATTTGGAAAAAGAAAATATTTGTTTATTTTCCAATTTTTCTTAAGACTACCTATTTTATATCTGTTTTTTTTTCCAAAATAATTTCTTCAAGTACATTAAAATTAGAATCAAATTTTTGTATATTTTAATTAAATATACACTTATATACTTAGATGCCTAACACTTTTAATAAAAACGGCTTTAAATAAATCTTTTTATGAATAAAGATAACACGCTGCCGTACGTTTTTCTCCGAAAATTTTTCTTTATTAATATCATATTTACCAAAATCGATTTTGAAATATATATTCAAGCAGATAAATCGATTTTCTTTAATAATTTCTTACTTTCTAGCTTTAGTCACCAAGTAAAAAACTGCAGCAAGACTTGCCTTGAAGGAGTTTACCTTCTGCTTCACTAAACTTCTTTCCTCAAAGTAAGTATAAAGTTTAGGGGAAGGATTAACTTGATAGTAATTTTTAAAATAACTTTTCTGATTTTCACATTGAGTTTAAAACGCAGAATTAGATTTTTAATTTGTTTATTGTATGTATTTTTAATTTAAATTCTTTTATTTTTTCTTCTATTTTTAATTGACATTCTTACAAGTTATATATTAAACAATGCTAAATAATAAAAGATAAGTTGTTTATTTAACATAGAGTTTAATATTTTTGTATTTAAATTAATTTTGATAAGAAGAATTTTGTAAAAAGATTTTCTTCTTTTCTCAACAAGCTATAACTGAAGTCTATAAATCAGACAATTCAATTATGAGGATTTAAAGGAGTGCGCATTAAGTAGAGAATAAATATAGAGAGCGAGGGGGGGAGAGAGAGAGAGAGAGAGAGTTGTATATCAAACTTCATTCAGAATGAACGACTATTACGTCTGTTGCCCTATTGTCCTCTGTGCCAAATCGGCAGCTTAAATCTGCACTGTCTACTCCACGAGTTTCCCACCGATATTGTTTGTCCCCACATTACTTTCGGTGTCTACCCCGGGGGACAAAAAAGTTTATTATCGCTGCTAACTCCGGCAAATTCGTTCATTTGGCAGAGATAGGAAATGCCGGCGCGCAGGTCCACTCCCTAACTTCGCACGTTAAGGACGCCGATAGCGATGCGATGGCCATTTGGCTTTGACATGGGAATTCTTCGGCAAACGATATGACGCTTGCAGAAAAGAGATCCAACGAGATAAAAAAAAACTTTCCATAGAATTTTTCGATCAGAGGTTTTTCTAAAAGAACAATGTGAATTGTACGTGTCAAGAGAGTGAGAGAGAGATCGCGCTTTTATCTTTGTTACTATTGTTACCTTTGTTGCGCGAAACGGCATTATCGTCTGCACTTGAATATTCGATATTATTGAAATTAAATAAAATCAAACGCAAATATATAAGCGAAGATTTAAGCTTTAATATTACTATTGTTTGAATAGAGATCTACATATTTTTAGGTGGATCAATATAACGAGGTAACTGGGATAGTGCATTCCTATGGAACCAGAGTAAAGTTTAGCAGTTACATAATGTGATAATCGTGATCATTCCGCTTGGATGACATTTAGGAGTTAAGAAGTTACGTATCTATAGCCGCTTAGAAACAATGACTTATTGTTAGTCTTGAGTTTCCAGGTTTCCGTGTCGAATCTATAAATCGATAATATCTGTAACTAAATTAAAATTTTAGCGGGAATATGAAAACTTATTGTTAAAGAGAGAGAGAGAGAGAGAGAGAGAGAGAGAGAGAGAGAGAGAGAGAGAGAGTGTCAATATAATAATTTTTAAAAAAATGTGCGGAGTTAATTAATTAATTAATCTTTAATATTTCCTATAAATGTGAAATTATTATAATCTAAATTATAATATATATATCTAGCTCAAAAATATTTTTAATCGTTTGACTGTTTATAAAGGAAGTATGTTTTATACATTACTTTAAATACAAAGCGCCACTACGGTCTTAATGTTGAACTACTATATATGTTCATTTAAATGAATTAATTTCAGAAATGATAATTGCGTGCCGATATGGTTGTCGGACTTTCAACGCAATCAATCTGAAATATTAATAATCCCCCCAAATTTCCCAAATCTTAAAAAACTTATTTTTTGTAAAAAACTATTTAGGTTTTAAAGCAGCAATCTGTATAGCCTATAATATAAGAAAGAAGGAAAAATTTAAGAGTTTAATATTTTCAGATTTATATTCTTTTATATATAATATACTTTGGATTTATTTTATTTCATCGCCTTTGTAAATGTAATTAATATCATTGTAGAATTTTTATTGTTCTTATTGTTAGCTGTAACAGTTGTTCTGAACGTGACAATAGCCCGTTATTTTAAAAGTGTAACGCCTTATGTACCGCCCGTAAATATAATATTTGCAATAACCGCGCCTCCCTCGTCATATATCGACGAACTAAAAGCCGTAACAATTTCTCCCGAAACGAACAATGCTACAATAACAAACGGTTGTACGTGCGACTGCAGTTCGTGTTCTTATATATTGCATACGTGCTTTGCCAATCGAAAATACGGCACATTTCCCGATAAGATTCGTATAATGCGGAACAATCGCGACAGAGTTAGCGGCTGTCTAATTCATTACCGCATTACAGCTAAATTTCTCGCCGGAACTTGGGTAATTCGATTAACACACTGAAACCGAGGCCAAGAATGCGAAACAATTTACTGGAGCGACTATCCCAGACATTTCAGCCGACAGAAAATAAATTTTTCGTTTTAATAATGCTCTCTAATTGCGCGGCGTAGAGCGACTTATATTCTTGGCGAATGAAAGCGAACTGCGGATGGCACAATGGTCGGCAAGTGAATTTCCACCCAAAAGTAATACTCTACAGTCTACATTTATTGCAGTCGGTGTTCACAAATGCTTCTAACGTGTAAACATATGACATAGTTTTTAGAATTATAATTATTGTTATGACCGTAGATTTGGATGTAAATTGTCGTTGTAGAATGTAGGAATTATTATTCTGTTTGAAAAAAGAATTAATTACTACCATATTTGTGTACTTTTGAAGTTTTTATTGTGCTATTAATAACTGTGTACACAAAAAATTTCGAACTCTAATTTTAATGAAAATTGCAAAATGGAAATTCGTGAATATAAATGATACAAAAAATACTATTTCCTGGACATTGTTGATACTCTTTTTTTCCTGTAAAAATATATTTTTATTAAACTTTTCAGATTTTATATTTTACAACTATTGTATTGACTATCTGTATTGACTTAATAATAATACGTCCATTATACAATTGAGGGGATGGGCGAAATAAAGGCACAATTCTACTTAGGCCCCTTTTCTGGCAATTAGCTTTTTCATGTAATATTGATCGTAAAGAAAAGTATTATAACATGTAACTTCTTAAAGACATTACATAAATTCATTTGATACTGTACTCATTTGTACAGTATAATAAAAAAGTAGCAAGTTATTTTAATTTTTATTAATATCAAGATTTTATAATTAGGCCTTTATTCCACCCATTTCCTCATTTATATAGTCTGACTTGCGCGCATGGAATTAAAGATGCAAAAACATACGTAGGAAATATATCCATTGGTGTATAAACATGCGCGGGGTTTGGGATAACTTATTAATTAATTAAATATGGCGTTTGAAGCGAGATATACAAAGACCAAAGTGATATTATAATGTTAAGTCTTTTGTATTACTGGTTGTGGATTGAATACACAAGAGGAAATGATGAACACAAGCAATCGCTATTTTTACCTCTTTCCTCGACATTTGTTAATTACGTTGATGTGGAATTGATCGAAGGGTACCGTTAATTATTCTAATTTTACGCTTGCTCGATGTCGATTCGAACGAATGGCGGAGGAAGAAGAATGCTTTTCGCATGTCAGGGAATTTCAGAGCGAATCTACCCAGATCATTGCAAGCTTTGGATTATATTATACGGCGTTCTTATATTCTGCCATTTTCGTTTATGAAACAGATGAGGCAATAATAATTAATTACTATTTTATATATTGTGATAATTAGAAGCACTCGCGTACAATGAAAAAAATTTCTCTCTCTCGCTCTCTTCTCTTTTTCTTTCTTTCAATTTATTTAATTAACGTCCTAGTATTCTACGTACATTTTTGTCTTTGCAATGGTACTCATTCCTTCTCGATGAACATAAGCAAATTTTTTGTGTACACACTTAAATTGGAGAAAAGTATTCTAAATGATTTGATGCATTGAAAAGGAATTTATTACTTTGAAAGATTTTGAAAATTTTACGTAGGAATCGTATAAATATTTGCGTTTTTTTGCGTTCGTCGCTATCGCCACGAGCAAATATTTATACGATTCCTACGTGAAATTTTCAAAATCTTTCAAAGTAATAAATTCCTTTTCAATGCATTAAATCAATGAGAACACTTTTCTCCAATTTAAGTGTGTACAAAAAAAATAGTATCGCAAGAAAGAATACATATGCAATGTGAAATATTATCATTATTGGTCGAAAATTCGTCTCGCTGTTAGCTCC
>NW_017306059.1:1213482-1218299 GCF_001594115.1 Trachymyrmex septentrionalis | reverse complement strand
ACACACACACACACACACACACACACACACACACACACGCACACGCACGCACGCACACGCACACACACACACATACATATACACATATATATATATATACTTACTTACATTGCGAGATAAGAAAAATATTAGGTTGACTTGCTTCTCGTAATCGCAAAAGTTGTAATTATACAGCGATGTTATTACTGAAAGAATGAGAAGTATACGGCTTCTTTCAGACGTGCCTATTCCGGATTACTCGACCAAACTCCCCTAAATCTGACCGAGAGATATCTTCTCGACAAGATAAGACAGTCATGCCCGTCTACCAAAGAAACAGTGTTTATCTCAAATTCATGGACGTGGCTTTTTATAAGGTCTTAATTAACTAAGATGTTTGTTGGGATCTTTCTTGCTGAGGATAACAACAATCGGCAGCGTGCGCAGGTATCTCGGGAGAGAACGTGTATTTGTTTGAACGACAGTACACTAGGAAAGCTATAGCAGAGAGAAGAGCGTGTAAGAAGTAACTCGGCAATACGAACACTTTCGTACTCGAAGCTCTTCACGTGAAATATTTGACGTACGTTACTCCCCCGACGAAATGTTTCCTCGGCGTTTTAATTAACAAAGAGTTGATAGCCTTGATCCTCATCTACGTTTCAACCCATCTTTTCGCGGCATTCTACCGTCAGACATTTTCACAGTAATTGGAGTAATTCTATCCCGAATTCTAGGCACGAGGCAATGCGAGAGAAAGAAGATGGGCGAGAAGGAGGAAGATAAATAAATGTCAAGTTAAATGATGCCGGCGGTACTCGCCGAGTGTAGCAATTATACAGTTGTAGCGCACCGAAAAGAACACGAAAGAAACACGAACTCAGTGCATTTGGGTCGGGACGAGTTCTCTCTGTCCGACCACCGCCGAATTCTGATTTGAAGATAACGCTGGGCGAGATAAGTAAGCAGTCACGAGAAGGAGTATTTATTGCTATCTGCGGCGCCACGAGAGGACGTACGGTCTGTGTTTTAATGAACAAACGTTTAATCAGCAGTTCTGCAAACTACCGGGAGCTTTATCAAACGGTCAACGACTCGGCCCTTTGGCCAATTGGTTTCCGTCACTTCATCTCTAATCGATTCCCCGATATTTCGCAATTGTACGTTTATTTATTCGTATTCGAATGCATACGTGACGTGTATACTCTCGACAATATTTCATAACGATTTTACGTGAAATTATACATCAATACCGAAATAAGCAGATGCCGATCAGCAGTAGAATAGCAACAACCATAAACACCACATAATACGTTTGCAAAATGTAACAGTTGGAGCAAAAGTTAATAGGACTGACAATTTATATCGGTGTAATGTAATTGGATGCGTCATAGCAACTAATACCATGATGTTTAGTGAACCATACAAAGTGTAAATATCGTTCCCATTTTAATTAGCAAAGTTTATACCCTTCCATCGACTGTGTATCGATAAAGTTCATCGGTAATCCCTGATATGCAAGTGGGAGCTGGCTGCTTTATGTAATACTAATTGGCAGAGTGGATACTGCTGTTAACAGTTACGTGGCGCTTTGCGTAATCGCCTTGCAAATGCCGGTCACGAGTTGGCCTGTAGATACACAAATGCACAATAGGGGACACGTGTATGCACGTATGTATGATGCACCTATAAACGCATCGCCACCGAGTGGAACGAACGGGTAGTCAGGAAATGTGTCATTCCCTGCGGAGGCTAGAAAGGACCTCCGTTACTGCCGCTGCTGCCTGCAGTTACCCTGCGGAGAGACTCTTGCGGTGAATAGAACTTGTTCTATAAAACTATCTCGGACGTCCTGTAGCGTGTCCTGGGGCGTCACGGTTGGGGACGTATCGGGCATTTTCGGGCTCAAGCAGGACCGTATGCAAGAATTGTTTGCGCCCCACTAGGGCTTAATGGAGCATAGCCCGCGAGTCACACGTTATCATTTATCACGACAACACCTTTTCAATATCTTGTTAAATCTTTTGATGAAAAATATGTTGTTTTTTTTCCATGTAACTGCTTTCGTTAAACCCAAATTCTTCTGCTCTTTTACAATTTTGATTTTTAAACGTTTAAAGAGAGATTTGAGTCTCTATAAAAGTACTTATAAATAATCATAAATTGTAGATTTTTTACTCCATGAGTAAAAAAATTATTACTTTTCTGATTTAGTCGAATAAAAATTAATCTAAATGCATTTATAAGAAATTTTCAGGATAATACCATTATTCTTTTTTTTTCCATCAAATTGAAACATGATGTTTGACAGAGATATTAATATCTAATAATATCTCTTCTCTGTAATAAATTGCGTTTTTATTTTCACATTTGCGCGAATAATTGTATTCGCTTCCGTCGCGACGCAATCAGTACTTCTTTTACTCTCAGATGTATTCTGTTGCGTTAGAATTTACTAAGCCGCGCCGGGCGTCGTATAATGCATTTTGTATGCAACTTTCGTAGTATTCGTAGTGCGACACTTCATCATTTCCCGGGCACTACATATAACTTCAGAGGCAACTAGAAGGATACATGGACCTAGGGAAGTACGTGGTATAAACATGAACGTAAGGCGAGGAGTATTCCGGAGAGAGAAATGAAGGCTACGCAGCAAAATTTGTATAATGCTCACTCGGATAACTATCTCTACTTCACATTTAACGGATGAATTATGACGTATTAGCATAGTAAAAATCATTTTACATCTGTTACATAAAGTTTAATAATATTTCTTTACGCTTATATGTTTGTGTTGATGAGAACTTTCTGTGTACTCATCTTAAAAAAGATCTTTTTAAGATTTATAGAATATTATGGATTTTAAAATGCATCGCATTTTCCAGCTACTTTCTTAAACCTCTAACGTAATCATGATATTTAATTAAAGCCACTCACAAGAAGTGTATTTTCTCTGCTTACATTTGTGGTATAATTTTACCATAAATTAGTACTTTTCAAATATCTCCCGAATGCGTCATACATAACTCACGGCCGCCTTGTATCTAATGGACTGTAGAAAATAACCCGTCGAGAATAAATTTACAGCGGACACCCATTCGGAACGAGGCAGTGTAAATTCAACATAGCCTTCCCATTTAGGGCATAAAGTAAATTCGGCCCACACAGCCCTATCTATAAATTTAACGGATAGTCCCGGCGATTACCCGTATATTTTCTCAACTCTACGGAAGTAAGAACGATGGATCTTCAGTCGACACGTTCCATCGCTAAACTGTCGATCGTAAGACTTACAGTTCAACCAGCACACCGCGATGTTTTACTGTCTATAAAATATTTTACGTCTTTGCCGCCTCTCTCTCTCTCTCTCTCTCTCTCTCTCTCTGTCTCTCTTTGTCGCTCGGACGCAATGCCGCGGACCTCGAGTTACGAGGGAAAGGGCTCGTATACCTGGTTAAAGCCTAGGGCTTGATGCGGAAACAACGTCTTGATTTAACGCTAGCGAGTGCTACGATTTTCCTCATTATTACGTTCACCGTCGAGGCCCCCGCGGTGATCTCAAAAGAACCCACAACGGATTCAACCCTATTCTAACTACGCAGTTTACTAGGATAAAGATCTGATGGAGCCAAGATGTCTTCTGTGAGACCTACTCCGCAGGACGCTTCGTCACGAAGCCCAGATCTGTCCCGGTGATTATTAACTTAACAAAGAGGCTTGAAAGGGAGTTTCGTGCTCGATATGCCTGTCGCTCAGGAATGCATGTTGCAGCGAGATGAGCTGTGATTCATCCGAGAGACGAGATCGAAATTTCCGACAAACCGGATGCGTGCCTAAACACTCCTGCGGACCTTGTTTTTGGCATTATCGTTCCATCAACGCGTCGTTAAACATCTCACATCATGTTTCGCTCCAAATCCGATTCTCGGCAGCTCAAGAACTAGAAAGATGCCGAGTATACTTATCACTCGAAAGCATCAGGGTAGCAAAATCACCAGTGACCTGTCAAGACATGACAAATATTGATAGGGGTGAAATACGGTGACTTCTTAAGGCTCGCGACTGATAAAATGCATTCAATATTTTCTCACCTGTGCCTATGAACAGATAATCGAGGTAGTCGAGGTCAGCGAAAAGAGTGATAAAGAAGAGAGAGAGGAGAGAGAGAGAGAGAGAGAGAGAGAGAGAGAGAGAGAGATTTTGTGGATGCGGGAGACCAAAAATCGGCATCTCCGGTCCGCCCAGAGGGCCACGAAGCCGCTTAAGACCGGCTAAGCTGCTTAGCAGAGCGGACTGCGCGCTGATACTCGGTGCGACTTGCTGTATGTATGTATATGAAGCATTCGGAATACTAAAGCAAGCCGATCCTACTCGCTGGTCGGTTCTCTCCTCCCGAAGAGGAGCATCGTTAACACCGTGGCTTACTCCGAAAGCCACTTTACACTCGCGTGCGCGTTAACCTACCGCACTGAGTCCACAAATTCGCGGCCTTGAGACCGTGGATACTTCATCGAACAACGCCGGTGAATTTATTCAAGATTATACGGGAACGGGAGGACTATTAAAGCAGCCGTCGCACCCCATCATTCTTCGCTGTGTTTCCTCTTTGATCCCGCGTGGCTGCGCAACGTGGGAAAAGAGAATTTATACGAATCGAGTTTTTGTTTTGCATGGAATACATTTACTAGATAGGATATCTCTCTCACTAAATGAACGTAACGGTCGTCTATTTAATAAATTTGCTTCTGTAATTAAATCGTATTAAGTTAACAATTTGAAATAATTATATGTATCTATATAAGTTATTTTAACAATTTTTCTCTAGGTTTCACTCTAGG
>NW_017306059.1:1208653-1213382 GCF_001594115.1 Trachymyrmex septentrionalis | reverse complement strand
TATATGTATCTATATAAGTTATTTTAACAATTTTTCTCTAGGTTTCACCTTTTATTAATATAAAAGGTGAAATATATTATATTTCTGTATATTATACATATACATAATCGAAGAACATTTTTCATATTGTAAAGGAAACAGCAATTCTTTTTCGCCGTGTCATTTATCGTCTGGTAGATCAACCTTGGTAAGGTTTATAAGAGCCGACACTTCCGCTTGCTCCTTTCGCTCACGGACGATCTGGAGATGTCGACTTTTTCCTCTGTGGCTGCCTGAAAGATATGAAAAGAGCGGGCATCAGTCATCTCCGGAGTCGCGCAGGGCCAAATTGTCGCATCTTTGGTTTTTCTTGAGAGAAATGCGGCATAATGGAACGAAGGGAGAGCTTGAGTGGCCATGAAAAAAGGGCTCTTCGCGGTTGTATCCCTTTTAGTCTGGCCCACCCCTCGACTGTCACTCAGAATCAGTCGGTTTCTCTTCCATCCGACTTCTCTTTTCTCTTTAGCTCTCGCTCTGGGATTCACTCGATACCGACCTGGCATGAAAAGTTATGCTGGTCTCTACACTCACAATAACGTCTCTTAATCTCCGCGGGCGGTTTAGTCACACTCGGGAATGCAGGTTTATGGAAAGGGATGAGTATGATTCATCGAGGCATTGGAGCTAATACCGACGCGGATTGATCTTGATCTCGGAAGGCGGAGTCTATTAGGGTTGATCTAAAGAGACGTTCTCGATGTCGACTAACGTCAATCACATTATTACTCGCTTTATGCAACGTCCGTTCACCCATCCGTTCCTGAAGCCACACCTTACGATCGATATCGCAGCATCGATGTAACATTACAACAACTGTAGTGAATAATCATAGTGAATAATCCGGAACTTTAGGATCAATATCATTGGTTCATTTTAAAGAAGCAAATTTGATTCTTAAGAATGGGACAATCTTCCTAACAGAAGGACAGCATTGGAATCATTTAATTTAAAGGTGCGGTAAATAAATACAGATATTTCAAAAATTGCATTTTAAAGTACAAGAAATAAAATGATAAAATGTTGCACATTTTTTTTGTTGATTTATCATTAGTGAACGAAAAGGAGAAAATAGGATTTACAATATACATATTAATGTACATCTAATATTATACCACAAATGATTTGTAATATATTATATATAATATATATATATATGTTCCTAAAAAATAAAAATTGGAAAATAAAATGAGCAGTAAGCTAAATTAATATAAAATTAGCATAAATCGTTCGCGAAACAGATAAATGTATTAAATTTTTTCGTTCAATTTTCAGTTCTTTTAATTTAAAAAAGTGGATCTAATCAATTAATTACAAAAACAGATATGAAAAAAATGTATTTATTCTATTATATAATATAATCTATTTAATCTTATAATATAAAAATTTTACAATATTTAAATCTTATAGGATCGTACATGTGAGAAACAACCTATATAAAAACATGCATTAAACGGTCTAGTTGGATTTTAAATGCTTGTATAATTGTGTGAATTTTAACTGCGTATGTAGTCCTTAAAAATGCGCGCCGAAATGATTTTTCAGTCTTGAAACGCAAACTTTATTAAAGTAATACTACCGCAGTAATATCACGAATGAAATTGACTTGTAATTTAACAATTTGATGCTCTTTACGCATAAAAATGTTAACTTTATTTTATATGTAATTCTTTATTTATATAGTTATTGAATACTTGAAACAGGAGAGATTAATTCTTTGTTATGTTATAATATCTTTTCGACAATTATCATAATACTTTTACGAATACATAATATTAAGGAAATAAAACATGATGTATGCAGCACGCGTTCCATCCGAGTCAATTGATTATGCATTCGTAAGTTTTGTAAGCCAATTATTTTAAAGAGTTCGAAATCTAAAGATCTTTAAGGATCTCGAAGTTGGCTTCATGAATTCGGTTAGAATAAATTGCGCTACGCGAGAGAGACGATCGAAATTCCCATGAAGGAGCGAATCGGAAATGGGAATGACGTATAAAGGAGCCAGAGCACGTAGGGTCAGTTTGCCAGGCAAGGCATATCCTGTACCGTGAAGAATCTCCGGCAAATCTTGTGTATGTCCAGCTCGTCACATGACCCTGCAGTCTCCACCTGAATACTGATCGCTGTCCTCCCGGAGACTCAGGAGACGCTTTGCGTCCCTTTGTAAAATCAGTAGCGAGCCTTTCAGACTCCTTTTACTCCGGACGCAAGCTCGTTTCCCCGAGACCCTTTATAGTCGCATACCTTTCTGTCGTCTTACCGTCGGCCGTCGTGTCCTCAAGTATAGACGCGCGGGGATCGTTACGTTTCGTCGTTTCTACCGTTACTATCAGGAGAAATAAGAAACACGCTTTTTGAATTAGCGCCTTACCCGCCCACGAGTTTTTTATGCGTAGACGCAGTAATAATAATGTCACATGTATTTTCATCTTGCGCGTCGTCAGTACTTACGTCTTCAACAAATATATATAGAGAGAGAGAGAGAGAGAGAGAGAGAGAGAGAGAGAGAGAGAGAGAGAGACATGGACTACAAAAGAGATTCAGTTATAATATTAAAAAGGAAATATTAAATGTGCAGCTCCATGCAATTTTACTACTTTGTAAGTAGAGGTTGGAAAGAATATGAAGGAAGTTACAGATTTTGTGGTATATAATTTAATCTTGATTTCTTTTTCAGAAGAGTATAAAAATTTTTAATATGTGGCAAGATATTAGCATTTATACACGTCGAGAAACGTGTAAGATAAGATTTTTTTCTGTTCATAAAGATCCAATTTTATAGTCTACCTCACGACGTTGAAAGTTTCATAAATTCGCAATACAAATTTAATTTACGAATCGCTGTGATATCGCCGTATTTAAAAGTAGATCAAGAGCCATCTCGCGGTCTACTGCAATTTTATCGTGACTCGTAATACATCGACCAATCGTTACACTTAAGAATTAAATCTAGTGGCGTCGTTAAACCCGAGGAGGATCGGGGCTAGTCTCTGACGATATAGCCGGCTTAATATCCTTGACGTAAATAGATTACCGTAGCGGCGGGTTGGGTTAGACGCTCTAGCTCTCTGCTAGCGGCGGGAGGACACGGAAGCGCGATAGAGCGAGCAAGCCTCGTGGGAGGGTCTCCGTGTGAGACGGTAGGAGAGGAGAAATAGAGAAAGAGCGGTTCTTTCGGAGGAAAATGCAGAAAATTCGTCGCGCAGACTGTGCGACGGCGACGAAGCATCGGCTAAGAGGGTAGCCGACACGGGGGTGGGCTTGCTGATAAGAGAGCACCGTAGGAGCTGGCACGCTTTGACAGCCAGTAAATTAAAGTATATTTCCACGACGCTGGGAGGCAGATGCACTGTACGCGGTAATCCGAGAGATTCTCCGAGAGCAGAGATGAAAGGTAGACACGAAAAGAGGGAATTTTTTATGAACGGAATCGGCATGCCGTTGGAGCTTGGTATAGCCGAGGGGGAGCCGGAAAATCATGTCCACCTGGGCGTAGGAGCCATCAACCGGGAGAAATGGGAGAGTAAAAGGAGTTGTCAGAATCAGATGAAGAAGGGAGAAAGGAGAGAAAGAGACTTGAAGCTGCAGAGCGACTTGAAGTATCCGAGAGACGCGTCCGATGGATCCGCAAGAGTGAGAGAGGGAAATCGATGAAGATGGGAAAGCCTCAAGAATACAGAATCTCAGTAGTCGACGAATGAGTCGGTCGAGCGAGGATTATCGCCTGGAAAGAGGAGGAAGTTTCGCCGATCTTAATTGGCTAATTACGATAATGCCGCGCACGCAGGCGCCAAGATCGACTGGCGATTAAATATTCGTGCCGTTCTTAACTTTCGATAACCAGAGGGCCAGTGAAGTTGAGTAACCTCAATAAAGTTCGCGCAATTATTTCCCCGATATGCGATATCATTCTTCCGGCAACTCGCGCTACATTTTCCGCGCGAAGTCACTACCTAAAAATGCGCTACGTTAAAAATTAATCGGTAGTTCAACGTAGCAATGTGCATTTGCTTTAACAGCCCTCTGCCGCGAACATTTTACTCTTACAATTGTTAGTGCCTATTTCTTTTTACCGCACTATCACGACACGTAGCACGCAAGACTAAACGCGCGGTTAAGAGGTCAAATGCCAAGGTATAACGGTGGGACGTTGCGGTAATATAGGAACTTCGCGAGTAAGAACTTCTTACTCGTTCGTTTCCCATCCAAACTCAACGTTGTTAGAAATTCCCGAACGATCGTACCGTACTTTCCTAGGGAACGGGCGACGTTTCTCTCTCCGAAACACGTACCGGTATATGCATATACAATATACATATATATAGAGGTATATGTATAGGTATATATACATATACCTCTGCATTTCCCCTCATCATTGGAAGAATAGACGGGACGCATTCACGTAGCGGCAAGTACTAGCTCCGTATACTCCGTATGCACGTTCTCTTATCCTCGTCTGAGTTACTCGCAGTTTGATACTTCCTTTTTCCTCGAGTTTCGCGCTTATTGCTGGAACGAGCGAGCGCGACGGCGACAGGCAACGGCGACGGCGACGGCGACGGCGATGGGCGGCGGTTCGAGCCTCGGGCAATTCCTGAACTCCGGATCTAGGATGTTCCTCTGGATATGCGCGCGCAAAACGGAAGGTTTGTCTTATCTGCCTCTCCACATTTCTCATCTTCACTTTTTC
>NW_017306059.1:1207861-1208553 GCF_001594115.1 Trachymyrmex septentrionalis | reverse complement strand
TCTCTCTCTCTCTCTCTCTCTCTCTCTCTCTCTCTCTCTCTCTCTCTCTCTATGTCCCTTTTCGCGCTCTGACGCAGCTTCATGTCTTTCTTTCTTTCTTTCTGCTTCTCGTCCCTCGTCCGCTCGCTCTTTCAGAGCATTTCCTCTTTTCTTCTCTTTCGTCTTCTCAAACATTTCAAAGATTTCTCTGCCGGTTCGTTGCGGCGAGTAAACATTCACTATAAAATGCTATTCGTGGCTACGCGCCGTTTGCGCGGTGGACTTACGTTGAAAGGAGAAGCGCCGTTGATGACGGCCGCAAGATTATCTCCGTGGTGAGATTCGTTGAAATGAGTTGCTTCATGTAGGTGTAAGTAAAACCACGCGCGGAATTGCGCGTTTATGCAGCGCGATAAAGCCGCGTTTGCGACTGTGATACGTAAGCGGTTTCTATTGTTTGCTGCTTCTGACTCGGTAACGATTCTTAGAAGCGTCGATTAAGATCAAACAGCTGCTTCCATGCATTTTTGTCGAGCACGTTTGCTACGATATGATTTATGGCTTCGATAACCAGAACTGATAGTAAATCATTTCAAGATGGATCACGTAGTATCAGCTGCTAATTTATTATCGATACATTTAATATTAACTAAATATTATAAATATAAAAATGATATTAACTAAAAAATAATAATATTAAGAATATATATATA
>NW_017306059.1:1190914-1207564 GCF_001594115.1 Trachymyrmex septentrionalis | reverse complement strand
TGATGTAAAAACCTTGTTTGTCTCTATATTAATTATTTTCTTTATAAAAAGTGCACATTGCGGAAATTAAAATAATATTAAATATTAAAAAATAGAAACGCATGAGAGATACATATAATAAAAGTATTACGAAATACTGTAGGTAATGTGCACTCTTGATAAAATCATAATTAAACATTGAAAATTAAATTTCTGTTACATGTATTGTGTAACATAATTATGTTAACATGATAATTACATCAAGCAGCAATGAAACATCATTAATTATCCTTTTTTGATAACGTATATGCTTCTCATTGCGATAGATACTTATGTAATTGCATTCCGACTCGTAACAAGTTGCGCATACCGCAGACTTTGTGACATTTATTAACAAATGCAGAATATAATTATAAAATATATTATAATCAGCCACGATATGGAGAAATAAACGTCATAAAGTATGCATAATTCGCGTACTGTGTACGCATTGTACAAATTGTAAACGTAAATAATATTAATTAGCCTCTTAAAACTTTAACTTACAATTAATTTGAATACGAATAATATGCAGTTGATCGGTATTATCTGGTAATAAACGGTATCATAATGCTTGTTAAAACGATAGATTCAATGGGCCGAGTTTGGGATCTAGATATAAACGATACCTTTTATCGACCTAATTATAATAATATATATATTTATATGTATATAGCCCAGGATTTATTTCGAATGAAAATGAGTCCCGACTACTTGACTCTCCTCCAGGGTATACTATCAGAAGTCTATAATTCGTTGTCCTTATCTGGCTGATGATAATGAATGAACTTTTAGCATTATTTCTCGACGAGAATCGAACAAGGTCCATTCATTCCCTTGGGGGAGAGGAGAGAATTCTGTAGCGATAACTGCAGGCGAAATGATTTATTAGCCGCTGCCCGTTTCGTATCGGATATCTCACATAGCCTATATACAACGTGAAGTGTAATACCGGTATTCTCTCTATGATCAGTATTACGGTTAGAAATCGTACGCTACATTGCTCGGAATTTTATTAACATTTCGCAATTGTTCAGTCTGAAATTTAAACGCGATAAACTTCGAAACTTGATATTATTTCCATTAATAATATTACTATATTATTATGAAAAGTAATGAGACAAGTAATGACGAGCTATGTTCTTTTTGATGAAAAGGATTATGAATTGATTATATCATATACACCGAATATGTGTATTAATCTTTATGTCTAATGAACAATTCATCTTTTACATATAATAATAAGCTGGTATTATAAATCATTCCTATTTTAAGATCATCTTAAGTAACGTCTTAAAATGTTGATATAGCTTTGTATTGATTTATGATATTTTAAGACTATACTTAAGATATCTTAAATATGAATTATGAATACCGTCCATAATCTAGAAATTATTGACGATTGTATTGCTGTGAACATTGAATATTCCTTACGTTCTCTCTACATTCGCAATGTTCTGGTAATTTACTTTTGACACCAACGCATAATTAATCGTACAAAATAATTCTATATTGATGCATTATCAGTTGCACAATTTATGCGCAATCTTAATAAGCGCCTGCGGTAGTCGTTTCGATTCTATGTGTGTATATGCCATTTATCATACGCATCTGCTACGAGGATTTGCAATGAAATCCATTGTACAAATATCGTTAAGAACGTGAACGTATTTTTACATATGTAAATTTGTAACGATATCTTGAAGAAATGACAAGTGCATATTATTGTGCATATTATTAATTGACAAGTTACAATATATAGGTAGTATATTGTATCTTTGTCACTTTCTTTTAAATTAGTGAGAAATAGAATTTATATACATAGAATGAAAATGAACCTTTTAAGACTGGAATTTTTATAGAAGTATATCTTAAGTGTATAATTGTATAATTGTATAATTATACACTGAAGGAAGTCGATTTTTTATTTCATTACAGCGAGGAGATAATCATTTAATGTAATCGATGTAATGTCTCTAAAATCATTATAAAATCCACATGAAATTCCTATACATAATCCGATAATTACGTATGCAATCATGAGAAATTATTATGTAATATTAGATAAAATCATTTATTTTACCAAATGACTTCATACGTAGTGAAGAAAATTATTTGTAATCAGATGAAATTATATGAAATCAAATAAAATTATGTAATTTGTGGGACAATATTTCAGCTAGCGGGGTTACTCCCGAATTAGAGAATAGTACCGATAGATAAAAATCACAGAATCGTAATGGTTTTATTATGACATTTTCATGCTGGCAAAAATTTGGAAGCAATTTTTAAATACATTTTGAACATAGATTATTGTGGGTGATATTTGTGTATAGAGTGTATGATGTGCGTGCGTGTGTATGCTAGTCTGGATTAACATCTATTGCCGCGTACGCTATTTAACTTCGGTGCTGCATATTTCCCACAGGGCTCAGCGCAGAACATTCCGCGGCGTGAGAAAATCGATAATGCCATACATAACGTATAAATCTGTCCGGTTGATACATAATCACGACCTGCCATAAAAGTATAATGTCGCGTGTTGTCACAGCGCGCATACGCTGCCGCATATTTTTGCCGTTATCCGGCCGTCGACGCGCTTAACGAAACCGGATGGCATCACAGCCGTTGGATTTAGCGAACTCCATCATTTCTTTGTACAGAACTAATTATACGAGGAAAAATGGGATTGCGGCGTTTCAAAGAGGCAATCACAATTTAATAAAACCAAGTATTACAAATGAATGAGGTTTTTTTTTTTTTTTTTTTAATATATTTCGTCCGTTTAAATAACGAACGTTTTTTTTTAATTAGTATTTACACACGCATCATATATGTATTTATATATGGCGGAAATTTGATAAATATATTTAAAAAATATCATACATATCTTCTTGATCAAAATATCAAAAGTTTATTTACAAGAAGATTAATAACGTCTTGCTTTCAATTATCGATAATATAAAAGAGAATCTTTGTAAGAGGTATTTTTAATTCTTATAATGAGACCCTAATAAGCAGCGACTTAATAAAAACCCCGGAGGAAGCGCTCGATGAATTTAATAAAGTTGCGTCAACGGCAAAATAATACGGCTATTCTACGGTCGATATTAGAGACCGAAATTTTGCAACGTAGATGAGATGCGATTGGCGTTTTTCAGCGCATAAGACCGTCCTTTTTAGTCTCACGAGTGAAGTAATGAAGACGAGATGCAAAGTTAAAGTGGAATGCTTTACTACGCGGAATGTTCCACTCGATGACAAGTGATCCTCGAAGAAGCGAGTGAGAGGAAAACATTGTTAATTTCCTTTGCAGATTCGAGTGTCTCTCGTACTCGTCCCATCTCTCCTTTTTCGCTCCCTCTCTCCTTAACTCGTCATGCAACTCGTTTCAGAATGCCGATTAAATTAACGTCTCTCCGTCAGGAGGAAACGATTGCTCGGGTCGAGACAAATCGAATTCGAGCGCCATGTAATACGTTGTAAAGTGACGCGACTGACATATTTCGGATTTCTCAGAGACTATAGCGACACGAATCTCGAGAATAAAACTCGTGGTAATAAAGGGTAATATAGCTGAAGCGTAGTTATAATATTCTTGTAGTTTCCTTCTTTACCGTATTTAATTTTATTATAACACGGTAACGAAATATATTTGTAGTTTCATATTGCTGTTTGAATAGTCAGGCAAAGCTATCTAGATCGCTGCAGCTTATCGAATATCCGTTAAGAATTTTAACTTTCATATTTGCATTACCTACCACTTGAAACTTTACTTTGTAACTGCTTTTATTAGCTTTTAATACTTAGAATTACTGACTTATAAATCCAATTACGGCGGCAATAAAGTGAAGTTCCATGAAAGCTATTCAATGATCCAGACTATTGCCCCCCGATATATAATAAATTGAAACTTTCTTTAAATGAAGCAAAATGTTTTGTTGACGACCGTTGTATACGCATACATGTTTGTTCTTTCGCAGAATAGTTGTCCAGTTTTTCAAAGAGCAATCTTTATTCTGCTCGCTCTTCTGCTATTCAACGATTGTTAGTAGTTTTTCTAATCTTTCATTGCCATAATTTGTCGACTAATCTTATAATTATTGGCGTGAACCAGCCGGCGTACTGTACAGAAATGTAAAGCGCGTGCAATGTGCCACACGCATGGCTGCACTTGCGAACGAACGCAACAGCTCAGCCACTGGACCAGAGTGTTAGAACATTAGGGGATTCCCCCGATGTGCCTGATGATCATTTTATATTAGCCGAGGGGAATCTGCATGACAATGGCTGGCTCCATTGTGTGATAAGCGCTTCACACTGCGCAACCCCATCCATATGTTAATATCCTCCCGTGCTTACAGCGTCGGCTAACTCGTGAAAGTGAATTATGTGTACGCGAAAGTGCGTGATGGTACTTCTCTGTGTCTGTTGTCTCCGTGTCTGCCCCCTTCCCCCTCACCTCTCACCCCTCACCACCTCAGCCCAAAACTACCGCCAGACGCGTTACATCCGGATCGTTCTTTCACAGTTACAAATTCTGCATGCGTCTTTACGCTAAGCGAGACATTCCTAGAATTGCAAATTACAAGAGATCTCGGGAGAAAATGTATTTTCTTTCTTATCTCGATAACAGTTTGCGAACTTTGAACGAGTTGACTAAAACTTAATTTTGTAACATTATCGCGCGCCAATTAAAATGGATTATTTTTTGCCTATGATAAAAATATTTCTTCTTTTCTTTTTTATTAGCAGATATATTGGCTATATTCTAGTATTTTTTATTTAGAGTGTAGATTTATGAAAATATTCTTGAGTTCGACTCGAGAAGATTTTTGCTTTGTCCCTTCTTATCTTTATAATTACATTTCATGGCGATTTCCTCGTACTTCCTCGGATCTCTATTCATCTATCACGGTTGCGAAACTAGGAACCTCGTTGTTTTTGTCGTGCGATTCCTGATAACCAACGATCATCCACGCGAATCACGAGACGAAATGCGTTCCTCTCGCGCGCGCACACCACACACACACGCACGCACGCACGCACACACACGTTTCCTCGCCAATTCTCGAAATGAACGTTTGTCCTTTGACTGCTCGATTGCGGTAATACGACCACCGTCGCAAACGTCGATTGTTCGCATGGTCCAACACCCGACGTAGCGCGATACTGCGGAATACTCTCGCATACCTTTGGAATCGCGACACTGAAACGGGACGAGGGTTATCGCTGACTGTCAAAGGGGTGGCGGCAAGTGTGTCGGGGTGTTAGGGTGTCGGCAAACGGCACAGCGGTCCCTTTATGATGGTGTCTGGTTACCTCGAGAAACGATGAGAGAAAAAGGCCCAGCGACGAAATTAAGAGTGCACGTTGTGAGCGAATCTTTGCCGAAGCGTGACATAATCGTTTGATCGACCTTCGATACTCGCTCGATCTGGCCCTTGAACGCACGCAGAACGCACTGGCGAGCTGATTGCCTTAATTAAACGTGTAAACGCGAACTCGAATGAGCGTTCGTTTGCTCTTTGATGTTGAATTACTTCCACATTTTGGTAACAAGAATTCGTGGTAATTTAAAAGCTGCTGCTAAAACAAACCGCGGAAGGGCTGTAGAACGGTCAAAGTCTTGCGAAAATATACAGAAGGCACCAAAAGTCGAGTAATTCTTTGTAATTACGAAGTTCGTCCTTTGACAAAAATCTGATTTATTTTTTTTTCTAGAAAAGAAACTTGATTCTTTTTACTCATGAAAATCTTATTTTCAGGGGCTCAAATAATTTTGGAGTCAGCATTATTATCTTTTTTTCTCAAATATATAAATATCTTCAAGTATCGTAGCTTAGTATTGTGCCCTAAAAGGATTTTTTCGTTCGTATAAAAGTTATGAATTTTTCACTCATAAAAGTTATGAATTTTTAATCGACATCACGTTTTTTTCAAAATTCGTACTTATTTAAATTTGTAAAAAATAAGTAAAATACAATTCGGTTTTCTTTACTATAAAAACTTGTTAAAGGTCTCATAAGTATGTAAGAATTTTTTTACATTTTTATATATATCTATAGAATAATAAAAAATATCTACTGTGAACTTTAATAACGCCCATTTTAAGAACGAAAGTTGAGAATTTCACATTGCCGACGCGAAAGATTAATCTTTTATTTAAACATTTTACATCATTGTATGCAGAGAGCTATTAATAATTTATGATAAATTATAATTATTATATATTTTAACAAATTGGGATTAATTTTCCCGTAATAGTATAATCGAAATTATTGGTTATTCATTTAATTCAATTTACTTTATTCAACAGTATATTTTATATTCCCTTTATTACGATACTATAATGATTTATAGCTCATATTGTAGACATTTTGCGGCTCGTAAGCAATATTATTTCCATTTGTAATGTCTTAAGAAGGAACATATGCAATGAAATGGAACTGGTATGACGTGTGACATGATCGTTTGCAAGAATCATTTGCAAGCATTATGCACCTGCACCGTGTGGCAGAATACGGACGGACTACATAGGTGACAAGCAAGATTTGTAGTAAGGTATATCATACGGATCCGTAGAGCAATGACATTGTGACATAATATCTGCGTTTCGCGGAGAATAATGCTTTTGCGTAACATGCAACACAGCATAAGAATTATGCCAATAAATATATTAGTTACATATGATAATACACATATTGTGTATTTTTTGAATTTCATCTACATTTTTACAAATATAATATAAACTTTATTTTTTATATCATAACGAATAATACTGTCTCTGCTAAATAATTATGATTAAATATGGAAATTGGCATCATGGCATCGATTAACATTATTATTATTTATATATCTCGCGTATCATAATAATGCATCCATCATGTAGTGACGCAATATGTGCGGCAGTGTTGTGTATATTTACATAAGTATCTCTAGTATTTCTATTGAATCAATTATTATATGTTACAAAAGATACATATACAGATAATTTTCCCTCTGGTTTTAAATAAGTAGACATGTATAGATATTGATACAGCAGATTCATTAGATAATTAAAATAAAAAGAGAAAAGAACTTTATAATCCTTAAAAGAGAGACATTTGATTCGACTAAGGACTCCTAAGAAGCAGAGATAAAATAAAATTGCGTAAAGGCGAGAAACATCATTGAATGCTAGCTTTAAGCTCATCAAGTGATAACGTAGTGGTCAAAGAACACTTCAATTACGCGTATCTATACTTATTCGACTTATTAGCAAATGATAAACTAATCTTATTGATTATATTAAAATGTAATGCACTTATATATAGCTATTTTCATGTAAAGCATTCTATTATATATGGGTACATGAAATTATTTGAATTTTATGCGCAAACTCTAGAACAAGAATACCATAAGGAAATACGTTGCAAATATCCTCGATATGGCCAACATAATACAACAAAATGTACGCAAAGTGAAGAGTACATTGTTAAGATACGCTATATACGTAAGTGTATGCGATTCCATTATATGGAGGTGTTTCGCTAGTAAATTTTACTTTAGATTTCATAAGTAAACTTCCCACTCAGATAAATTCATAAACGGCTTTTGCCATTTTTTTACACGACATTATTTGTGGATATCAATAAGTATGCATATCATGATGCAAATATATTTAACGCAACTATTAATTATTAAATTTATAAGCTCAATTTTTTATTTATTTATATGTATTTTAATTACATATCTGATTATAACATTTTTTTAATTTGATTTAAAACAAATATGTATTAAAAATGTAATAAATTTTTTAATTGTATACTCGATTGTTTGTAGTTTTTAAACAATCGAGTATACAATTGATGAATTTGTTTTCTACATTTTCATTGTCAGAAAGAACAATGACGTCAGAAGTTACAAAAATATATGTTATTCTAAGTTCTTTTGTTCTTGTACCGGAAGATACCTTGGAAAAGAAACAACAATAGCGGAAACGTTAAAAGTGCAGACGAAAATGTGTTACTTTATCAACAAATCCTGATATATCTCGATTGAATCTTGTATCTCGATTGAAGAGAACCTGAGGGTAAAAACATTACAAAAGGAAGAGGTTTTCGCAAGAATTAAAAGAAACTCATGAAGAATCGAGAAATCGAATGGTTTTCATTCCAAGCCATCTTCGCAAACCTCTACTTTCATCTTTGGCTTCTCTCCCGAATGTTCTCTTCTCCTTTACACTTTTGACGAACTGATCGTAAAACGTTTTCCCATAAAACGACCTTCCCGTTGCTGGTGGCATGTTGGAAATTGTTACAAGAACGTTGCGCGGAAAATGAGGTCAAGAAGGTGACAAAGAACCAACAACTATTCATTTGTATTTTTACGATTATTATTCTGATCGAGAGATAATTGGAATCATATGCCGGTTCTCTAATATGATGTATGTATGTATAGCCTTTTTTTTTCAATTATTTGAATATATTATTCTTACATCATTGAATGTCCCGATTGTAAAAAAAATTATTTTTCCATTTACTACTTTTAAAATTATACATACTTTTATGTTCTCTCTCTACATTGATAACATAAATTGAAAATATATCTCACGAACATATATAAAAATAGTTTGTGAGAAAAAAAAAGAATGAGATTTTTTTAAAGAAATGAAGTTATTATAAAGTGAGTAGATAGTAATAATTTATTGTTGGCGCATGCATAGACTAGGTATATTTATATTTAAAAGATTAAAAATGTTAAAATTAAGAGAACAAATTTGATAATGAAAATTATATACATATACATTAATACATGAAAGATGTTATTTGACATTTACGTGACAAGATGATAATGATATAACAAACGCGGAAAAAACTTAAGAGTAAAAAAAGGATTTAAAATGATAATACATAATATGATACATCTATTATATAAGTCGAAAAAAAATATATACTTGTTTTAGAAATGATAAATCGCTATATATCTTATTTTTATATTTTTAATTACCGCGCAATTGTCATTTATAACTGATAAATTAAATAACATGAATTGCTGTGTAATTGTAAAATCGCATCAAAGTAATAAAATTATTACGATAATTTGCGGTTGTGGTTAATAAAGCGGGATTAAGGAAGAAGATGCGTTTTTATCAAAGCGTAGCAGAAACAAAAGGGCTGCAAGTAAAAAAAGTTGCAAAGGAGGTAAGGCATGATATCCCGTGGTATATCATGGTGAATAATAAAAACTCGCGTCTGCATGAAGTACACGTGCCGTTTTCATGATCACGATTGCATGTATCTTGGCGATTTTTGCGAGCCGTGTGTTCCGACCAAAGTACATTTCAGCTGTACATAATTGATGTGTGCATTTGGTTAGAATCATCTTGCTTGGTTTTGCCAACAAATTAATCTTTTTTTTTTAAACTTTTTTACGCGCTAATTGAGTGATTTAAAGAATTGAGATTAAAGTAGTGGATTTTCTTTTAATCATTTGACATGATCAACCATAAGTACGAAATAAATTGTGTCAATATTAATTGTATCAGAAATAGAGTTTCAGTTCAATTAAGATTATTAATTTAATTCAATTTTTTTGCAGTGTCTTAAGATGTCTTATATTAACATCGTTATTAAATTAACGATCAATTTAATTGCGATATTATTTTACTTACTTCGGCTTTAATTTATAATTACATTTCAAATATTTCCAACAATAATTGATAAATAACTGGAAGATGTATTTAAAATTTATGTGTATAAATATTATTATCATCCAGATTTGATGGCCTGTATTTGGCCGTTCTTATTTAATTTACTTAATTAACTAAGATTAATTATTGAACTGAAGATTGTCTCCTCTCTTTGTATTTTCAACGTTGTGCTTAATGCTAACGGAAGCGAGCTTAAATGTACAAATTTATTGATTATAGTGCTAAAATGAAGCATTATAAATTGAATTCTATTGATGTATTGGTTGGTCTCGCGTTACAATTGCCAATATCGATAAAATTTAACCGTTTTTAAACCACTAATACGAAAACTGATCAATTGCGAATCATATTACAAGCATACATACATGCTGCATCAACAACAAACTCAAATAATCTGAATAAATTGCTTGGAAGTTTGTGAGAAGGCCGAGAAAAATGTCCATTGCCTGAAGAATATTCATTCTTAGCGGATTTCTGAACTCTTTCTATGCACAGCGACATCACAGTCCTCGCAGCGCACAAGGAATCCGGAATACCAGCTTTCGCATTTGAAAAGAAACTGACAGAACGGCAATAGCTGGTAAGTAAAGCCGGAAGAATGAAAACGAAGCGGAGGAAAAGGAAAAGGAGTCATATAGCGGAGAAGATGCGCCGGTGCATCTCTCCGGTAAATCATAAAATTTCACAGTAATAGAAATTTATCTGATCGTTTTCGCATAGTTTTGTTCGCTTATAGATAACGGATGATTTTACAGAAATGCCATAAATATTCTATAAATCTCTTTCAGATAACAGGCTCCTTTTTAACTTACTTACGCGTATTTCGAGAAGCAAAATCTAGTAAGCTTTATGCCTTACAGCAAATATATTCTTCATTTTCTTCTTTAATTTCGAAATAAGTCCGGAGATGAAAGTAATCTGATCCACATCACGGCACATCAGATTACGCAATACATCACGATGTGCGCGTACTGAACGGTGGAGATTTGATCGATCATGTTGCATGACGCTATTGCACATGAAGTTTTTATATGCATTGCGCAAAAACATTTTGGCAGTTACACGCACCGTCGTGTAAATCGAAGTATCACCGCGAACAACAGTGCTGTCACGCGACAACGAGGCGCGCGGAATGTAAAAAACTTAGATTACAAAAATGCATCAAGCTGGACGGTGACAAATAGTCAAACTTTTCTCGACCTGCAAATTACACGTATTTTCATGAGAGTGCGCGAGCGGGAACGTTCGCTTTCGAATACGCGGCACTTAGGGAACGACTTCGTCCTTACGGAGGGATTTTCGTCAGGACGAATCGCGCGCGGAATGCCTGCGCCATCGTTCGCAGTGCGCAATGGGATTTCCGGAAGTTTTTCGACCGGAGTCATAAACGTATTTATTCGTGCTCACAAAATTCGTGTTTCCGTTAGTGACATTACATGCAAAGTTTCCGAAAAACTTTGGATTCTTATTTTAACGATTTCTTTAGAAATTCGCATATTCTTTTACAGAAAAGATATCGTGGAAGAGTATATTTTTAATATTTTACATTAAGGAGGTTCTCGCGCTACTTCCTAGTCAATAGACAGTTTATTTATAATAATATGTAAAATAATTAAAATAATGGAATAAAAAGATTACTAACAATATCTTACGCCATTATATATAGTTATTGTTAACTTTATATGTTACTAAATATTTTCAAAATGACAAAATAAAAATTGTAAGATGCTCGTTTGATGTATACGCATCGTCCAGTTGACATATATTCTAGCTTTTTCCATTGAAAAATATAAATTTCCCGTAAACTGTACGGTCAGTTTAAATGAAACTTTACGAGAAGAAATTTAAAGGTTTACTTTATAATTAGAACAATTTTTAAATTGCTATCTTATACGCGCGCAAGTGTCTCATTTTATAAGAGAATAATGGTATACCTTCAACTTGTAATGTAAACTTTTATAAATTTAGAATTAAATATCTTCAAAATGATACGGTAAAAGTCAATAAGATTTTTTTCTTGATATTGATATTATTACCTTTTGTATTACATGTATATTATAATCTTATATTTCATCTTGTCTTATATTTCATCAAACGCGAGAACCCCCTTAAGATCTTGACATTTTGAGAACTCCAATTTAATACTGAGAACCAGTTTTAAAAGAGGATATTAAAGAGGAATCGATTTTTGCTTGAAAAGGCAATAAAGGTAATAAAGTATAAGGAATAGTGTTTTTTTTTTATGAATTTTGATCTCTTATAAACAGAATAATATTAATATAAAGTTCCGGACGGATAGGGAACACCTGGAAAAATTGAGTACGAACATAGTGTATTTATTTATCCAAATTTCAGTCGGCCTCTTTTTAACATTCTCCTTTATAATCAACAATTCATTAATTTTCTGAGAGGGCAATAATTTCCGAACTGTATGTTTAAATGTACGGAGGTTCCTTCAAGTTTTTTACTGGAACAAATAGATCTCGAGATTTGTGTCATTAGAAATTAAATTGACTAGATTGCGCAGAAATACTGACATACTGCGTATGATACGAATGTTATGATAACCGTTAGGCGCAAGAACTGTAAGTTAGAAAGTGAACATGAAGTTCCTTTTTCCTAAATACTACGATGAAAGGACATGGCGAAAGGCAAAAGTATCAAGAGCCATGTGATTACGAAGAAGGTGCGCGCGGATGGCGCGAGCGAGAGAAGACTGAAGCCGTGGAGCAGAGGAAAAGAACGTTAAGATACGCGCGCCTGGCGGCGCGGCTGTAAATAATGAAACTTTACATCAGCACAGAGATGCTTGCGGTGTTTTCATTGCGTGAAGTGGAACTGTCTAGACGCATTCACCGCTTTCTAGCAGGCGAGCGAGAGCGCTTTTACAGCATCCTTTTCCCTCCGCCCCCGCTCGCTTTTCCACCACCTCCTCATCCTTCTGCCGGGTCCTGCAATTTCCCGCATCGCACTTTTCTCTTTTTTATCGCCTACTTTTTCGCGCTGTATGTTCCCACGTGCATCCTCTATCTCGCGTCCAGGCCGAATTGTGCCACATTGAGATGAGCGCTGAGCCAGCCAGCCGCGCCTGTGAGACGCGGCGGGAGCTTTTCCATTCGCGAGTTGAGACGAGCGTATTTCTGCAGGAGCGAACGTGGCTGTTCGATCGTGCAAAAGTACGCGCGGAATTCAACTCCTCGTCTCTCTCCTCCCTCACTTCGCCAAACGGACCTGAAACGTTCCTCTTTTATTAAAATGGAATAGCGCGCGCTGAGCGCGTCGACGCAACGTGCCGTTGCGCGTAATAGCACGGGTCATTTGCCGAAGGGAGTGCGTGACGATTGGGTTGATCGAATTTACAGCTCCTATACCGGAACTGAGAACCATAGTATAGCTATGGAATTACCCCTTTCGGAGGCAAATATTTTCTGGTCTCTCGCAGCAATTTCGGCGGGTCTTCCCGACGAATGCTGTTAACTTCGATGGCTTTGAACATTCGCAATTTTCATTAGCATTATTTTATCACGTTGAATCAATATTTCTCAAGGACATAATACTCACGATGCCAGTTTTCAGATATCGGTTTTATTAGCATGTCAATTAGGCAGAAAAATAAGCAGAAAATATATACAAACGTAGCGGAAAACAAACGGAAAATTTGAAGAGATAATTGTGGAAAAATACTTACGAATGTTATGCTAAGGAATTGTAATTCTTATGTTGAAAAATACAATTTATATTTAATATTTAATATTTAATATTTAATATATTTAACAGTTTAATATTTTATTTTAATTTAATTTTTTATATATTTGCGTTACATAATTTTATACCTACGTCTGAAAAAATTTATTTTCAGGTACTGTTAAAAAAAACACTACATTGAATATTTAAAGTAAATATTTGCATATATTACATAATACAAGAGAATATTTTAAAAAATTCACACTATATGTCAAATTATATAATATTTGTTGGAGTAGGATTCAATGTCGGAATTAATATCACGAATATCAGCTCCGTATTTTAATATTTTTCATGTAGCGTTCATAAATCAGAATGATTTGTTAAAAAAAATCTTTGTCATTTGAGATTTGTCCATTATATATATTAATTTGCTAAACTTCG
Organism: Trachymyrmex septentrionalis; assembly: GCF_001594115.1. NCBI lineage: Eukaryota > Metazoa > Arthropoda > Insecta > Hymenoptera > Formicidae > Trachymyrmex > Trachymyrmex septentrionalis. The sequence goes on along the minus strand of NW_017306059.1, from coordinate 1,193,724 downwards.
CGTATGTTGAACGGACGTGAATATGACTTGCGATTATATCTTTTTCACATTATTCTTCTGTCGTAATGTAATAAAGTCGTGATTAACGTCAGCAATATCACGCGCGCGCGCGCACAGCGATTATTCATATTCTAATGATTAGTGCGGACGATTGTAATTAATCGTATTTTTGCGAGTAAGTACGAGTGCCATAAAAAAAGTCGTAACGAAAGAACGAAAAAGGAAAAGAATGAAGTGGCTTGCGAAGTATCGAGTGGCAATTCTCATGATTGCGACGCGCGTGTGCAACTATGGGGTAATTTATTATTTATTATTTTATTTGTGGAGTTAATCGTTCATACTATAATTATAAAATAATGTATATTACAATATTGTTTCATGCACGTCATAATTATTTTTTGAAATATTAATTATCATTTGTACTCTGTTATAATTTTAATATATTTGTAGTTTATAGATTAACGTAGTGTTACAATTCCACTTGTGTATCGCATCAGAGAATAATGAATTATATTTTAATTTGAGATAATAAATGAATAATATGTGAAAATTAATTAAATTTACGTATATACTTAATATGTGTATATTAATACATATTAAAATATATATATTTATATATTTATATTTATATATTTAATATACACATATTAAATTAAGAATGTAAGATTATTGCGAATAAAAATAATTTCTTACAAATCTATTATTTTAAAATGCCTGATGTGTTAGAACAAATATTTAATTCTAGAATTTATCTGCCATTTATTGTGCGTACACATAGAACGATCGTCCGGCTTCGTATAAACAGACAAGATTTTCAGTAAATTGGAAACGTTTGCGTTTCTTTATTTATTTTCTCTTTTCCGAATTATTTTTAAATAAAATTTAAAGTCTGTCTCGCTACATCTTTCCGGGATTAGATATAAATACCAGAATTAAATAACGAATTAATTTACATACATATGGAGAAATTTTGCAGGATTTTAATAAAACAAGGGAAAAGATAAATCGCCATATTTTTCGCAGTAATTGAATTTTATTTTCTTGATTTATTAAAATTACAAATAAAATCTTTTCTCGATTTATCAGTGTCATATTAACATAATTTTTTTCGAAATATGAAAGTTTTGCATAAAATAGGACAGTTATAGTTTAATTTAAATAAATGTTTTTTTTTAAATTAAAATAAGGTGAATTACATTTTTTAAAATAAATATTAAATTTTATGTTGTACATGTGTTATGAAATGATTGTTGATTTATTGAAAGTGCTTTGAAATACAAGGAATATTTACAATATAAATATACAAGCATATTTTATTCATGTAATATATCATATATTTTATTCATATATACTTTGTTTCATAAAGCGTTGAATATTTCGTGGTAACAACAAATCGATCGGCGCATGACCTTATTGTTAGTATGTGTTTTTTGTGTACATACAGCGGGCATTACGTACGGAAAGTCGCCACGTCGCGCTATCATTCATATTTTGGCAGTCACATGAGGAGATATCGACGTATTTCGCTTTATATGTACCTTTGCTAAGCACTATTCTCTACGAAAAATTAGGTTTGCTAATCTGCAAGTCACATCACTATTAACGATTTGAAAATTTAACGAGTGATGGCTATTTAGCGAAATACACATTTTGCGCATTTAAAAAATGAATTAGTATTTCTAAAACTAAGTAGGAAATATTATTAAAATAATTAAGTGTGTTATTTTATTTTTTATTTTTTCTAAATATTTTTTACTCTCTAAATCTGAATCAATAAAATTCAATTGAAAAAGAAAGGGCATTAAAATATTATATAATTAAAATATCGATATTTGCATGTTAGTTTCAATACTATATATATTACATTTATACACTCTAAAACGAGGTTAGCTAGATTCCTCGTTTCATTGATCTTTTAATTTAATTTTATCACTGACTACCCAGTGGCATACTTAGAATTCTAATATCAGTAATTATTTGCTGATTCAGATTTAGAAAGCACAAAGAGTTTTTAATCAACGTTTAGTGTTTTTCATATTTTTTAAATTAGCGCTTGTTGCGTATTTCCTCTTTTTTCGTTGATCATTTCCTTTTACGGGTACACTTTGGCGAGAAGGCTCAGTACCCTGAGAGCTTGAAGGCTTGAGGACGGGGAAGCTAACGTACCCATTACCGCCGATTTAACTGAATAAACGAACCGAGACTCGTTCGTTGTGTCGTGCATTGCATTCAGGAGTGGCATTGAATAATCAAATTAAAAGACTTTCTTTGTTGTGTTAGCGGTGTGAAAGATTTTTATTTTTACTGATAATTAGTCTGTGCGGTTTGTAATTACCCGTGAGTGTTTTTTTGCGAGTATTATACAATCTGAGAAGGAGACTTGACAACTTAGGAGGTCTAGAAGAGGCCTAGACGCCGGCGGAGCATCCTTGGAATAAATAATTTATCATTGATTAGTTATTAATTACTTATTAGAATATTTTTTAGTATTTTAAACAAGAATTAAAGAAAAATAAATATGTGAAATTTTAAAATTTAAAAAGTAAAATATTTTTGAAAATCATTATTTTATTCTATCTATTCGACAATTGAATATAAAATTTAATGTATAGTTATTTTTTAAGATAATTGCTTAGATATCTTTTGGGCGTTGCTTTAATTTAGATCTTTTATTTGTGTGTTATAGAATCAACATAATCAACGATAACTCCGCTGTTTCGTCGATTGATTGGTGAGTGACAAAAAAACTCTTACTTAATAATGTAATGAATTTATGAAAAAATTATATATGTAATTTTATATATATATAT